>NC_040045.1:26194033-26416107 GCF_003713205.1 Coffea eugenioides | reverse complement strand
TTTCTAGGCGAGTGTGTACTTTATCGCACTCGACCTTAATAAATATGAAATTTTCAATGATTAGTGATTAAATGCTACTTGCGCATGAATGTAAGCCTCTTGGGCTGAACTGGCCATTGCCCCTTGTTACCGGTCGTCTCGAGCCAGAAGCGGACTCGGTCGGGCGACTAGGAACTTGGGTGAACGTTTCGGTATATTCGAGTATTACCTTGTAGGTTGGTAGAGCCTGGCCAAAAGCCAGGGACGGGGTGAATGAATGCACGAATGAAACCAAATGCAATGAATTGTCAGGAGAACGAATGTATCCTTTTCATGAATGTTACTATCGCTTTCCATTGTAAATGTTTCTTGATTTATTGATACTCCAGATTGAAATGACATTATTGAAATGAACGATTGTGAAACTGATTTGATAACTGCTTTTACTGGTTACTCGCTGAGCTTCTAGCTCACCCCAAAATGTTTTATTCCCCTCCACAGGGCTCAAGGCGAAGGAAGGGCTTGTAGTGTTTATTCATGGATTGTCTCATGTATGGATTGAATTTGGATTTCCTTTTGTGTAACCATTCATATTGGGATTGTCTTGAACGTTTAGAATTGATTGGATTGGATGTGTAATAGGCTAGTTTTGGACTTCCTCCTGTATTAATTGTAATCAAGGATCAGAGTGGCGCTGCGGAAGCGTGGACGCTTCGCTTTTGATATGTATGTAAAGTTTGGGAACCTTTGATGTATATTTGAGATATATATCTTGACATTCAATTGAGGATTGTAGTGAACGACTGAGTCCTGGCGAGAGCTGGGCAGGCGGCCCGCCGAACCCTCTGGTTCGCCTTAGGGGGAAGTGGGGCCGTGACAGCACCATATACACAAAGAGACATTTCAAGTTAGACAAAGTAAAGTGCAGCAAGTACTATACATGTAGGTATTAACATACCACAAGCAAAAGACATGTAATACAATACAAGGGCAAAACAAGAAGAAAACGCGACCTGTCATCCCACACTCAGCTAAAATCACCCCCGTCCGGTCTCTTACTTTACTTTCTATCCGAACTAGATGTCCGTTGACCTCTTGCACTCACTCTAGCCAAATATTAGTCCGTTCATGTTCCCAAAAATGAAAATCTCAAATACTTAGTATTACCCTCAACTCTGGAGTACTCGAGTACAAGAATTCGAAATAAAATAATTCACATCTCGAGTTGGCTAGTTTCAAGAGTAAATTACCTACAATCGACATTCCTACCTGACGTACCTATTTATTGTCCTCAAATACCATGATAACGATTTAAGGCCTACAACAATTCACGATGCATAGCTTATGCTCAAAAGAGCACTTAGTCCTTCATACCTATTTACCACTTGACCCAAGCTCACTCCGCGCAGAGACCACGCGAAGCGGGTTCTGATACTACCTGTGACAGCTCTATCTTCCCCTAAGGCGAACCAAAGGGTTTGGCGGACCGCCTGCCCAACTCTCGCCGGGACTCAAACATACACCTCAAGTAAAAATGAAAATAAGACCACAAGAACAAGTGTAACAATAATTTCAAACTTAAAACATATACTTATATACATTTCAATCTCAAAAGGAATACAACTCAATTATATAAAGGTTCTCAATTCTTCATACATCCAACCCTTGCCAAGCGCTAGGGCGAGAACCATCACAAAAATTCAAAAGAACTAGACTAAGATAATCTATACAGATCTCTCGTCCTTGCACGCATCCCCTGTTAAGGAAAACAAAACTAACGGAATGAGTTAAAAACTCAGTGAGGTTCCAGACACATAATAAAAACATTAAGTCCAAGGCATAAATCATAGATAACAAATAATCCAAGAAACATTTACAAGATAGAAGCACCAATAACACATTCATTAAAATGATACATGCTCACGTGGAGCCTTTCTTCTTTCCTTCTTCTTTCCTTTTCCTTTCATTTCCTTATTCCTCCAATATTTAAAATTTCATTTGTAATTGAAAACCTCCTTTCGTTCATTCTTTTCATTTCTCCCCCTTCTGGACATTGGCCAGACTCCACCCGATAACGTGGTAATACTCGAATATACCAAACTTTCACCCAGGGTCACCAAATCGCCCGACCGAGTCTGCTTCTGCCTCGAGTCGATCGGCAACGAAGGCAAGGGTCCAGTTCAGCCAAAAGGCTTGCATTCATGCACAACTAACATTTAATCACTTAAACATTGAAAATTTCACATTTCATTTAGGTCGAGTGCGATAAAGTACACACTCGCCTAGGAAAAGTCATTTTTAACAAACATTTATCATTTAATGAACTATCCACAACAAATCATATAGTTAATGGAAACATAACAAACAAAGAACACTCACCTATTTACGCAAAATAACGTCCAAAGTAACCCTCCGGGTAATACCCTCAATCACCGATGAATCCTAAAATTAATCAAGACCATATATTACAGTTCATCTAGCAAAAGTTAGGTGAATCGAAGAAATCCGAAGTACAATGTATATACATGGTTGTTGGGATGAAAAAAGTACCTTTAGACTCAAAGACATGAGTAACTAAGTGTTTTCCAAATCAAACACAAAACTAAATTCAGAAAGTTTGAGAAAGAAATGAGTAACCATTTGAAGTTCAAAACTGGATATTTGTAACTATGCATCATGTTTGAAAACGGTTAAAACGGTCACCACTTTCATTATACGACAGTATAAAAGTTTAAAAAAACATGTAACTTATCTAACACCCTTCGAGAGGACCAAAGTAGTACTAAACGAAATAAGTCCAACTCAGTACAAAATCACATTTCCAAATCTCACTTTTCTCATTCAACCTTCAAGAAACTAAACAGACAGCATTTCCCTTGAATTCTTTCACTTTCCACCCTACAATCAAATGCCAGTTCTCATAGCAATCAACCACAATCACACATACACATTATAAACTATTAAACCCCCTTAAAATACAACCACTTAGCATCTCATAATAGAAATCCTAAACTGAGATTGAGGCACAAAAGCTGGAAATTCTTTTAGGCACAATAAACTAACACTAAAACACTAGTTATTCCACATATCAAAACTAGTAAATCATGGCTAGCCTTTAAACTCCATATATGGGCAGAAAATTCACTATAAAAACTGAAAATTCACATATCACCACTTCAATCCCAGAAATCTTGCATAAAGCTACCAAAGTGGCGACCACAAGCCACTAATTTCTAACTATTAGAAGCAAAGAGAGATGTTCTTAGCAAAATACCTTAGAACCTCAAAGAAAATGGTAGCTTAGTCTTTCCTCCTCCAAAATCACTCCACCAAAGTCTTTATTCCTCCTTAGTGTACACTTGTACGGAGTAGTTTGTGATTTCACCGGTTAAAACTTAAGATTTGATCAAGATTAGAAGCTAGAAAATGAAGAAGTCTCTCTTGTTTTTCCTCTCTAGAGAGCCGGTCAAGAAGGAACAAAAATGAAGACATCTCAGCCAAGAAACAAGATAAGAATGAAGGAAAAACAGCCAGTCAAAGTTGGCTGCCGGAGGTGACACGTCACAATCCGGCCAGATTTAGGGCAGTGACGAAATCCATTTTTTTTTTCAAAACCCACCAACAATCCAGCCAAGAACTGGCCGGATTTGGTACTAACTTTTCCATCAAAAATTTTCTTTTTCCCCCTAGTTCAAACGCCGCGCTCGTCTGTCCTTCCAACACAGAGAAGTACAACTACGCACAATTACACTTGATATACACAACACACACTCATATATATCGAATGAAACCCCTCCTTATAAAATTGGATAGCAAATTTATATATAAAAGGGGAAGTGAGAAATAAAATAATGCCGAGAAAATGTGAAAATTTTCAGGTTCTCACAAAGATAATATTAAAAATTTGAAGATGTTCAATAGCTGTCTAAACTACTTCTAGAAGGACAGGTTGACCATAAAAAAGTGTCGGATATGTTGACCCCAAAAATTATAATTGTCAAACCCCTGATGGGGTCTTATTTGACCCAAGCTACTATGGACACTATGAGTATGATTCCCTAAAACCCTTGTAAAAGTGATAAATTTCAGACAAGCATATATAAATAGATAGAATCTTTGAAAAATAAATAGATTCTTTAAAGTTTTGAAATAGATTTTTATCATTCCAATAGTCTAAGTAGTTGTGCCTCGACTATCTTTGTAGTAGCCTAAGTAGTTGTAGCTTGACTATTTCTGAGATAGCATCTTTTGTGTGAGGTTTGGGAAGATTACTATCTTGAATTTTCTTCCATTTTCTTTCTCTTAAAAGTTGTATTACAAATTCACTCCACCTAAGTGTAGCCATTTCAAAAAATTTGAGTATACTATTTTTGAATGTCCTCTTAAATCTCAAAAGGTTTTACTTCCTAAAGTTTGAAAGCAAGATCAAGAGACTATAAATGTTGCTATATAAAATAGCAAGTAGCAAGGTGGAATTAAAGTTCAAGTAGCTGAAATAGGAAAGAAACTTATCCAAAAATCGGACTTTATTCATTGGAGGTTGTTTCAGTTGATAATGGGAGACGAGTTCAACATATCAAAGAAAAAAGAACAATTTAGTAGAGATGATTTTGCATTCAAGCTTCGTGCTTAAATCTGAAAACCCCTTTTAGGAAGACAAACACAAGTTTTTCATCATTAAACACAAGCCTTATAAGGAATTTGCTAAAAGGAAAATGTATTGTTAGGACACTCGCACCTCCCTAGAGTTGCCATATATGGCTAGAAGATGAGGATATGATTGAATCAATATAAGATTAGAGATTCTCTTAGTTTATGGGTTTTGTAAAGGTTACAGATGATTCTGCCCTTGCAAACTCCTCTCATCTTTGTACCAAAAAAAAAAATCCTTGCACTAAGCAAGACTAAAAGAAGACACAATTCTACGTAAGGGCGGCAATTTCAGACATGATGATGAGCGCAGGGTATGCTTACAAAATTAAGTTCAATTCACAATCAAATTTTACATTTATAAATTCTTAAATACCCCACAGACAATTTTCTATAAGTGTACTGGTCCTGATTAAATACAGGGTATTAAGGATCAAACCCACAAAAAATAATAGACAACTATTAGCATTACTAAAGTTCCTCTGTTATTTAGACGATTCACAAATTGAAGAAAATAAAACTAAGCTAAAATTTGCAAGAAAATAGCAAATGATAACTCCATAGATCATGGTATCCCTAATTACCCATGAAAGTACAGTTGTTGCATCATTGCTACTATTTTGGTTAGTTATGGCGAATTTTTCTTATTTATGTAAAACCTATTCTCGTTGTAAATCAACTATACCCTAACTAATCTATACCTACTCTCATGGTTATAAAATTAGCTCCAAGCTCATTACCTCTTTGAAATTGCATGGAACAAAGCCACAAAAGTCACAAAGGCGTACCTCTATTTTTGTAAGTGTACTCCTTAAATTTAGCACTTCATTGAATTAGTATTAAATTCTAATTCTCATTGCAAATCTAATACTTTAAGATTATCACAATCAATAGCTGGATAATCATGATTGATACGTAAAAATGCTAAATAACTTGTTCAAAATAATAGCATCAAATAGCCAAAATCAATACAATACAATTATAGAAAGTTCAACCAAAACCCAAGGCATAAACTTTAGAAAGACATAATAAACATAAAATCCAAAACTTGTATATTAACCAAATATAAGAATCCAATACAAAAGATAAAGAGTTGGAAAAGAGAGAACTCTTGTCACATAAACTTCATCCCCTCTTTCATCTCCATTTTCATCCTAATCTAGCCAATGTATAAGAGTTGACGACAATTGAGACACTATACTATCTAAACTATACTATACTAATGTAAAACTAAGAAAATATAAGAGCTACATTTTTGTAATGTGTTCTTGCACTCTCCCAGTTCTCCCTAAATAAGAAGGCACACGCTTGTATTCATAGAGAAATCTTTATCCCTCTTTTTGTCTTCAAGTGTGCACATTGATTTCAAATATCAATTTTTGTGACTTCAAAGCTAAAACACATAATTATTGAAGAAATAAGGTTAAGAATTACTACTAGAATCTCCACTTTATAGCTACAAATTTTCTATAAGATGTCCCTCAAATGGTGTGAAATAATGAATTTGAAATCAAGTTGCAAAAGTTGTAACCACAATGTTTGACCAGAATCCCTCCGGCAATCTTTTCAGAATTCCAGCCGGATTCTTGGAGAGATTGCTCCTCTATTTCACCAAAAATTTCTACGTCAAATCCCTCCAACAATCCCTACAAGGATTTTTTTTGACAAGTTTCATCATTTTCTTTCCATCATCGCAAACTTTAGGAGTTCAATTAAAATAATAAAAATTTATTTCTTATCCAAAATGAAGTCTATTTCCAATTCCTACAAAAAAAATAACCAAAAATATGTGAGTAAAAGGGACAAAAATCTCATTTAAGCACTAAGTAGCATTTAGAATCAATTCTAGCAAAAATGGACCTCTTTGGCTTATGACATTGCAAAAGTGACTAAAAATAACATCAAATGTCATCCAAATAAAGCACAAAATATTCACTTATAACTCTCCGCACTTGAATAATTGTTTCCCCTTAAGCAATCCACATATTATCACTAATAATGACTAATGTGCTGAAACACTATATGCACTTTTTCAAATTCAATTCCTCATAATTCAAAACTAATCATTAGACAATCATTCAATTTACACTAAATACTCATAATATCAGGTAAAGGAGAGACTATTATAACATAATTAAAACAAGTTTTACTTAATCTCTCACCCTAATCTAATTTTTCAAGCAAGCAAATCATATAGTCCAAAAATTAGCTATGACTCTCCTACAATCATTTTTTCCCTCAAATTTCACATTTAAGAGGGACTTATTCATTCTAATTTTTACTCAAATAGTGGAAATTTCTTTTAATGTGAAGATCAATATTTTTAGGTGAAAATACCTAGTTACTCAACACTTTACTTATTCAAGTTGCTATACATACTTTTAATTCAAGTACCTTTTATTATGACTGTCGACGTTTGTAGATGCCAACCCCTGGTTACCCGATATAAGAATCATTGGAGTAAAACCAAAACCTCATACTCTTTCTCTTTTTTTTTTCTTTCCTCTTCTTTATTTTGAAATACAATAAATAAACCATCCTTCTTAACAAATATTAACTATATCAATCATTCATTTGTAAAATTAAGTAAAGAGGAGAAATCTCATTAGACATGTAAAATATAAGCATAACTCTCCTCATTTTACAAGATATACTTTACAAAATGCAAAAATTCTAATTGCATAATAACCATTTTCAAGTCAAATGAGAACGATTTTAAAAAAATATATATATAAAGTTGTTGGAGCATCAGAATGTTTAAAGTTGGAACAAATTGGTCCTTTTAAAACAAAATTAAATAAATGTCAAAACTTTTTTGCCATAGTGAAATTTTGAAAAAGATTTTGAAAAAATTTTGACAGAGTTTTCTCTTGTAATTGGATGAAACTTCCTACCAGTAATCCAATTTTTCAAGAAAATTTCTATATGGCAATTTTTTCAAGTACAATTCTAACATTTCTAATGCATTTAAATCCACAAAACATCATCACATGATACAAAATAGCAAGTCCAAGTATTTTCCTTCCCCACACTTAAACTTCATATTGTCATCAATGTGAGAAAAGGAAAATAAAAAAAAGTGTAATAGATAATACTCCTATAGCAACTTGTGCAATCCAAATCTAGTGCCATATGATGAATTCTCAACCTTATTTGAGAGTATACTCAAAGGAGAATTCAATTAATGCATCACTTCAAATGATAAAGCCAAAATAAAAAACACTACAAATGGCAACTAAAAATAGATTCATGCAACCATCAAAAAGTAAACTTGCAAGTCAAGAAAAATTGGGAAAATAGGTTAAATAAGTGGAACCAACAAAATGTTCAACGATGATAAAAACATGAAACTAGCTAACTTCATATAGCAAGTATTTGCATAAATATCATGACAAAATATAAGCTAATTTCACAAAATATGCCAATAATCATGAACAAAGTGAGTTCTATTAATATATTTTGTTCTTAAGATACAATTTACCAAAATTCCCTACAAATACAAAAGTAATCCCAAAATAGAAGCAAACGCACCAAATCAAAATATAAATGGAATTTTTTTATTATTTATGAAGTGCTAATAACCATTGAACCATAAATAGCACAAGTGCATTCATCAATTTTGCCAATTGAAGTTCATTTTTCAGTTAACCTTAACTTCTACAATTATCTAATAATTCAACGAATGCATATTCTCATACATATTCTCATAATTCAATGAATGCATATTCTCAAATGAATATCATAAAACTCCCACAAAACTAACTAAAATGCTACATTGGCCATTTAATATTCAAAAATTTTCACCAAGCCAAATTAAGCATTAAATTAGCTAAAATTCACCAAATTAATCAAATATTCATAAATTCATGATTCATTCAACATCAATAATCATTAACAACATGAACAAGTGTAGTAAAAGTCACAAAACTTCACAAAGATGAGAAATTCAAAATTGCCAAAAATATGAAAAATATTCACAAATGGCAATAATTAAAAGACAAAGTTTAATGAAAATTTGGTACTTCAAACTTGTTGGGTGCTGATTAGAGATGCACATGGTGTGTAAAACCTCCAGGAAACTCAATTCAATTTGGCCTCAATAGAGCAATTCAAGAATGTGAAACGCTAGCTCTTATGAAGTTTTAATCCAAATTTGGAGTTATTTTTGAAAGATTTTTAACCAAGAAAACTACTCTAGAGGGTATTGGAAATGATTTAGTGAAGTTTGTTTGAGGATTAAATGGTAAAAAGTGGAGTGTTGTAAGTAGTGTTTGTTTTTGGTGTGAGTGTGTGCAAGGTTTCAAAGGAGGAGGAAGAAATTAGGAAATCTATTCGTGAATTCCCTTCAAAAACAAACTTCCAGCCAAATCCGATTGCAGATTCCTGGTAGGATTTCGGTAACAACTAGAATAAACTTTTTTCTTGCCTTGTATTTTCGGCCTTGAATCCCATTGAAAATTGGCTAGATTTATTGCAAAAGACTGTAATTTTCTACAATTTACCTATTTTAAGTGACTCATAAATATTATTTTGAATGTGTGTCACTTGAGTTCACACTAAATAAGATACCACGAGGATTTCTTGGGCAATAACCCGATCAAAACAATTAGGTGTCACATTAGCTAACTTTTCAATAACTAACTCACAAGGTTTTCTACATTCATCAGCTATTCTTTCAATAGCTAATTCCCATATGGTCTAGATTTGTATTGAAAAAATTTAGATTTGTAATCATAAAAATATGAAGAATCACCTATAATTATATTGATTATCCCAACCGTAAGTATAAGAATTACTCCATTTAGAACCATATTGATCAAAACAAAAATTACAATGCTCAAATTCATCATAATAATTCATATTTTGTACTTACATACAAGTATAAGTAGCATGATAACTTCTACATAAGTTATAAATTACATTATTAGAATTAAAAACATTAACATTCTTCTTTTGTTCAAGTATATGCATAATGGTGTCCAATTGAGTTTTTAACATTATATAATCAAATTTAGCCTTTAAACTCCTTAACCTATCTTCAAAAGACATATTCGTGATACTTTCTCTGTTCCCTCTATTCATGGAGCTTCGCATATGATAAGAGTCTATAGCCGAACTTCCATTTCTCATGTGTTATCCACCCATGTTTACTACTCTTCTTGAATATCTAGACATGCCTTCAAAGAAACTCAAAAATAAGTTTAGTCAAGAAGAATATGTGATTCAACACATAGGAAAACACACAAACAAAGACGCTACAAAACTACAAGAGAAGTAGACACAACAAACACAAGAAAACAAATAAAACATCTAAACTAATAAAGTTGTTCTTCACACAGATATTGTCACAAATCTTCCTCGATAATAGCACCATAAACTTGACGAGTGCAGGGCACACATATAAAATTAAGTTCAATTCATAGTCAAGTTTTACATTTATACATTCCTAAATGCCTCATACGCAATTTTTCGCAAGTATACAGGTTGTGATTAAGTATTGGGTATTAAAAATGAAACCCACAGGGAAGAATGGACAACTATCGGCACTACTAAAACTCCTCTATTATTTAGATCATCAACAAATTAAAGAAAATAAAACTAAGCTAAAATTTGTAAAAAAATAGCAAATGAAAGCTCCCTAGATCATGGTATCCCAAACTACTCAAGCAAGTGCAATTTTTGGATTATGGAGCACTACTACCTTGGCTAGTTTTGGCGTAGTTCCTTATATTTCTGAAACCTACTCTTGTAATGAATCAACTATATCTATAACTAGTCCATACCTACTCTTGCGGTTATGAAATTAGCTGCAAGTTTATTACCTCTATGAAATTACATGGAACAAAGTCACAAATGCCACGAAGGTGTACCTCTACTCTTGCAAGTGTACTCCTTAGATTTAGTAATTTCTTGAACTAGTATTAAATTCTAATTCTCATTACAAATCTAACACCTTAAAATTGTCATAATTAATGGCCAGTTAATAGCAATTGGATACACAAAAATGCTAAATAACTTGTTCAAAATAATAGTATCAAATAACCAAGAAATCAATACAATACAATCATAGAAGGTACAACCAAAATCCAAAAAATAAATTTTAGAAAGACATAATAAACATAAAATCCAAAACTTACATATTAACTACACATAAGAATCTAATACAATAGATAAAGAGTCGGAGAAGAGAGAATTTTTATGACATGAGTTTCATCCCCTTATCGTTCATCTCCATCTTCATCCTAGTCGAACCAATATATAACAGTTGATGACACACTATACAACCTAAACTATACCCTTACTAATGTAAAGTTAAGAAAATATAAGAGTTACATTTTTGTAGTGTGTTTCTGCACTCTCCAATCTCTTCCTAAGTAAGAAAACACAAGCTCCTATCCATAGAGAAATGTTCATCACTCTTTTTGTCTTAAGTGTGAACATTGTTTTTGAATGTCAATTTTTGTGGCTTCAAAGCTAAAGAACATAATTATTGAAGAAATAAGGACAATAATTATTGTTAAAATCTCCATTTTATAGCTACAAATCTTTTATAAAATATCCCTCAAATGGTGTGAAATTGAAGAGGTTCTACCATGCACCAAATTTTAATAAAACCTAAATATCCTATTTTCTACAAGTATACAGATCGTTTATCGAGTATAGGGATATTAGGTGCCAATCCCACAGAAAATATCATCAATTACTGATGATTTTCGAACTCTTTTATTATTTAGACTATCATAAATGCAAGAGATTATTATCTTGGCTAGTTATAATGTAATTTTCTAATATATGTGAAACATACTCTCGTAGTGAATGAACTATA
Organism: Coffea eugenioides; assembly: GCF_003713205.1. Taxonomy (NCBI): domain Eukaryota; kingdom Viridiplantae; phylum Streptophyta; class Magnoliopsida; order Gentianales; family Rubiaceae; genus Coffea; species Coffea eugenioides. The sequence goes on along the minus strand of NC_040045.1, from coordinate 26,404,652 downwards.
CTTTGTAGTTAAACCATACTTATTATCATGGTAAAAAAATTAGTTACAAGGTTATTTCTTTTATGAAGTTACATGGGACATACCACTAAAGCCACAAAGGTACACCTCTACTTTTATGAGTGTATTCCCTAGATTTAGCACTTTCTTGAACCAATGTCAAATCCCAATTTTTAGTATACACTTAACACCTTAAGATTATCACAATTAATGACCAGTTAATCATGATTAGATAAGCAAAAGCACTAAATAACTTACTCAAAATAATATCATCAAATAACCGATTAAACTTCACTCACAAGATATAGAAAGTTCATCCATAACTCTAGGCATGAATTTTAGCAAAACATGAAGAGAATGAAAGGAAAGGCCATACTTGTATTATAACTAAATATGAACTTAAATACAAAAGAGAAAGTGATAGGAGAGAAATCACTGTTATCACATGAGTTCCAAACTCTCCATCTTACTCCTTAATTCTTCATCCAAATCTAACTACAAGTACAAGATGGATAAACTACATTAACTATATTATACTAATGAACTAAGAAAAATTAGAGAAAACTACACTTTGGTAGTGTCTTTAGTCTCCCAAAGTTATCAAACAAATTCAACAAAGACCCTATTTATAGAGAATTAAAGCTCCAAGCAATCTTGTTTCAAGTTGTGCAAATTGTGTCTTGAGATTCCCAAAAGTTATTCCTCCAAATTTCTAAGATGCTTTTTGCACTTTTCAGTTCAAATTTGTTCAGAAAATTGGTCTAAAAGTAGTAGGAAAGAGCTGAAGTTGAATCACAACTGGTTACAACTGCAAAGCAGCCAAAATATGAATACACGCTCTCAAAACATGGGTTAAGGTCACGTATTGTTCTCAAAACATGGGTTAAGAGTCAACTAGCCGTTAGTGCTGTCGGACGTCCGATATTCAGTTTTTATGCGTCCGAACGAGGTCAATGAATTAGAGAAATCTTCTTGAACCTCATAGGACGTCCGATCCCCTATCACCATGCGTCCGAGGGTAAGATGCAGATTTGGAGGTTCCTTTTCAATTCCTTCGGACGGCCGATGCGTCCAATGTGTTGTGCCCGAAGTGCAGCAATGCTTGTCGGACGTCCGATGCTCAAGTGTTGAGCGTCCGATCGTGATCAGTAATCGTAGAAACCCTGGCTTGTCTTCTTCGGACGTCCGAGTTTGAGTTCTTCATACGTCCGAAGTTACTCAATGGATGTCGGACGTCCGATACTCTCCTTTTGTGCGTCCGACATCTTCCTCAACACTTTTCACCTTTTTTGATCTTCTTTTTGTTCCAAGTCCACAGACCTGTTTAGTGTCATTTCTGAAAAGGGTCTCTACAAAAAGTATTAGTAACAACCGTTTGTTTTGTAATCATCAAAAGATATGAATTGAGATAAACACTTGCCAACTTGCTTGGCTTTTTATTTCTTCTCCATTCTTGATGGGACATAAAGGGATGAAGTGCAGTTGTATTGAGGGGTTCTAGAATCTTCTCTTATTGACCTTTTGGCTCCAAAAAGCAAGACTAAGAATATATAGTACTTAGTTCTTCTAGTTTTAAGAAGCTTTAGTTTTAGTTAGTTTGAGATAAAAGAAGAACAGCCAAAGCGTTGTGTCTTGCCAATCCCTTATCAAATGTAGTTCTCTTCATTTCTTCTTGTTTTAGTGTAAAATAGTACAGTATATTCTAGTTTGTGTTTATCCATTCTCATATTAGTTCAACAAGAAGACCAAAGGAGATGAAGAAGGAGACGCTCAAAAGACTCTAGTGATAAGGGTTTTCTTCTATCCACCTCTTGATCTTTGTATTGACTTCTAAGTTTTGTTAATACAAGGATTGGATCTTATGTTTGTTATGTTACTTTAAAATTTATGCCTTGGATTTTGGTTGAACCATCCATGAATGATTGATGCTATTATCTTGATTGAGTTATTTGGAACTTTTGTTTTTATAATCATGATTAATTGGCCATTGATTGTGATCATTTCAAGGTGTTAGATTTCTAATAAGAATTGAAATTTGACACCAGTTCATGAAAGTGTTAAACCTAGATTGTACATTCATGAAAGTAGAGATACACTTTTGTGCCTTTGTTCCATATAAGAGTAAATGAGTTTATGGTTGATTTCATATTCCTAAAAGTAGGTATGAATTAACTATAAGTATAGTCGGTACACTAATGAAAGTGGATATTATGAACATTAGGAAATTACACCATTACTTAGTCAAGGTTTTGGTATTCATTTAATTAAGGAGTTGTACTAGCATGAGTAGATAAAGATTCCAAAACTTGGAGAGTTTTCATTTGAATTTCTCTACCTTTTTGCAGCTTAGATTATTTTTCTTAATTTTTTGAGATTCTAGATAATAAAGAAGTTTTAGTAGTGTTAGCATTTGACTGTCTTCCCTATGGGTTTGACTTTTAATACCCTATACTTGCTCATGACTCGTATACTTGTGAAAAATAGCGCGTGGAGTATTTGAAAATTTATAAATATAAAATTTGACTCTGGATTGAATTTATTATTATGTGCATACCCCTAACTTAAGTTATCAGTGCCATTGTTGGGGATGATTTGTAACAATATTGGTATGAAGAGTGACTTTATTAGTTTAGATATTTTACTCACTTTTCTTGTGAATTTGTTGAGTCTAGTTTCTTGTGTGTTTGTTGGGTCTAGTTTCTTGTGTGTGCGTGTGTTGAGTTTTATGGATCTTGTGAGATATTGTCTATTGTTTTTGAGTTTAGATTGTGTATGTGTCGATTTACCTATTCTTGTTGACTACATTTGCTTTTGAGTGTTTGAAAGCATTTTTAGGTAATAAGAAGGATAGATCAATTGGGCAATCAATGCTTGAGAGAAGCAAGCTCAACAACCATTCCTCCGTGCTTTCAAAGCATCAACAATAGAGAAAAGTGATGAGTGCAAGGTGTACATACAACAATTAGCACATTCACTATCAAATTTTACATTTATAAAGTCCTAAATACCCCACACATAATTTTTTTTCGCAAGTATACGAGTCGAAATTGAGTATAGGGTATTAAGGGTCAAACCCACAGAGAAGATTGTTAGTTATCGATGTTTTTCGAATTTTTTTATTATTTAGACTATCACAAATGCAAAATATTAAATCTATGCTACAAACATGGAATAAAAGTAATAAAAATAACAATAAAAACCTCCTAGAGGTATGGAATTCCTTACTACTTTTGCAAATGAAATTATCAGTTAATTGAATGTTATTATTTTGGCTAGTTAAGGCGTAATTTCCTAATGCATGTGAAACCTACTCTCGTAGTGAATCAACTATACTTGTAACTAACCTACACCCACTCTCGTGGTTATGAAATTAACTATAAGTTTATTTCTTTTACAAAATTACATGAAACAAGTCACTAAAATCATATAGGTGCACCTCTATTCTCGTGAGTGTACTCCCTAGGTTTATCACTTCCTTGAACTAGTGTTAAATTTCAATTTTCATTACAAACTTAACACCTTAAGATTATCACAATTAATGGTTAGTTAATCATGATTAGATAAATAAAAGTGATAAATAACTTACTCAAAATAATATCATCAAATAACCAAGTAAACATGACTAATAAGATATAGAAAATTCATCCGTAACTCAAGGTATAAGCTTTAGCTAAACATGAAAAACAAGATCCAAACTTGTATTATAGCTAAACATGAATTCAAATACAAAACAAAAAGTGATAGGAGAGAAGTCACCCTTGTCACATGAGATCCAACTCTCAATCTTTACTCTTCAAATCTTCATCCAAATCTAACTACAAATACAAGAAAGATGAACTATACTATATTAATGAACTAAGAAAAACTAGTGAAGACTACATTTTTGTGGAGTTTCTCAGGCCTTCTAAAGTTGTGAAATTGTTCTCCAAAGGCCTCTACTTATAGGGAATTCAAGAGCCAAATGAGTTGTTTCTAGTTGGCACTTTTTACTCTTGAAACTCCCAAAAGTTGTTTCTACAAATTTCACACTCTTCTTGATCAGATACAGCCGAAATTACTTGCTGGAATTGAGTTGGAAAGTTGTGCGAATAGGGCACAAGTTGCAGAGCAAGTTGCAACTGAAAATGATGAATACGTGACCTCCAAAACGTGACATGAGTTTGCATATTGTACCCACATATTGCTCTTTTGTAGGTTTGCTCATTCTAGGCAGATTTCATCATTGCTCTGTTTTTGCACCAAAATCTCTTGATATTTTCTTGATGATGAAAGCTGACCCAACTCTTGTATAAAATCTGAAATTGTAACTCTTTGAGTTAGCTTTCCAATGCATCAAGAATCATCCAATTTGGTACTCTTTAGACTAAGATATGGCCAACATACCCTCAAATGGTCAGAACCTTGTTTCAGCTTTCGAGAATGAAAATGCACTTCTATATTTTGACATTTTGACAAGGAAAATGACTGAACTGGATTTCAACATCTGCATACCAAATATAAATCTATCTCTTAGATTCAAAATGATATAAGAATCACCTCAATCCAATACTTGTAACTTAAGATATAGCCAAAATACCACAAGGTGTCAAAGTTGTAAAACTTACATTTCATCCGTTGAACATTTTCCACTTCATGTCTTCTTTAAATTACTTCAAATCATCAATAATCATCCAATTATCTTCTCAACACTCTAATTGATGATTGAATAATTAAACCTCAAAAAATATGAAGTTTTCACCATTAAAATCCATAGTTTGCAATTTTTACCACTTCAATCATAAAATGCATATTTTCACTAGAATTCTAACTAATTAGTTATAAAACTAAATAAAATACACCAAAACTGACAAATAAAACACATTTACAACATATCAAATACACATTTATCAAACTTCCCCGCACTTGAACCATTGCTTGTCCTCAAGTAATAAGAAATACAAACCAACAATGATCCAAAATTTTGAAAATAAACACGTGCACAATTCAACTTCATTTTCTCAAAACAAGGTAAATAACTATTATGCAATTATTCAATTAAACTCAAGTACTCATAATATCAAGTAAAGAAGAGCCAATTATACCATAGTTTTAACTAATTTAACTCAATTTCTCATCCTTATCCAATTTCACAAGCAAGTAACTCATATGGTCAATAAAAATGTTAACTAAGCCCATGGTGATCCCTCTTCTTAAGTTCAACAAAGGATTTTATTCATATAACATAGCTAAATATTGCTCAAGTGAAAGTGGTTTTTGATGTGAAGATCGATATTTTTAAATGAAAATCCCCAGTTACTGAACACTTCACATTCTCAAGTTGCTTTGTATGCTCTTAATTCAAGTGACATTTTACACGAAAGTCGACATTTGTAGATGAAGACTCCTGGTTACTAAGTACAAGAACCATTGAAATAAAACAACTTTTATTCTCTTTTTATCTTCTTTTTCTTTTCTACTTCTTTTTTTTCTTTTTTTTATTCTTTTCAAAGTAAAGATAATAATCATTCACTCAAAATAATAATCATGAGAAAAGAGAAGAAATGATAAAATTAGCTCATCCACAGTTAAATTTTACAATTATAAAGTGCTAAATACCCCAACAATGATTTTTTGTAAGTATACGAGTCATAATTGAGTATAGGGTATTAAGGGTCGAACCCACAAAGAAGATTGTCAATTATCGATGTTTTTTGAACTTCTTTACTATTTAGATTATCACAAATACAAAATATTAAATCTATACTACAAACATAGAATGAAAGTAATAAAAATAACAATAAAAAGTTCCTAGAGGTATGGAATTCCTTACTACTCTTGCAAATGAAATTATTAGTTAAGTGAATGTTATTATCTTGGCTAGTTATGGTGCAATTCCTTAATGTATGTGAAACCTATTCTCGTAGTGAATCAACTATACTTGCAACTAAGCCATACCTATTTTTGTGGTTATGAAATTAACTACAAATTCATTTTTTCTATAAAATTACATGAAACAAGTTACTAAAGCCACATAGGTGCATCTCTACTCTCGTGAGTTTACTCGCTAGATTTACCATTTCCTTGAACTAGTGTTAACTTTTAATTCTCATTACAAACTTAACATCTTAAGATTATCACAATTAATGGCTGGTTAATCATGATTAGAAAAGAAAAAGTGATAAACAACTTGCTCAAAATAATATCATCAATTAACCAAACAAATATAAAAAACAAGATATAGAAAGTTTGTGACGCCCTCACTTCTCCCAAGGGCGAATCCAAGGGTATCCGCGGAACGTCTGCCCAACTTTCACCAGGACTTGATACAATTTTAATTCAAACTTAGGATAAACAACTAATGAATGATAGTCGAAATAAGAAAAGTCACTTCCTTAAACAAATTTTCAAGTGTCACAACTCAAATTCTCAAAAGTACATCACTTTCCCTAAAATATAGTCTCCCAAAAGTCATCTAATCAATTACATTAAAATTCTAATCAAAAGGGCCGTCAAGTTGACCTCTCCATAATTCCTTCCATTTCGGCTCCTGTTAAGGAAAACAAAACTAATGGGATGAGCTGACACTCAGTGAGGCCAAGAAAATCATGCAAGCACGTAATTCAAGTAGCAATAAAACTTGCACGAGAAATAAAGCTATAACATTTAAGTAATTCGTGAATATTCACAAAACAGCTCATTTCCACTTGCTTTGCCAAAATTCAATCTAGTATCTCCTCGTGATGACACTCTGTCACTCGAGTTGGTAATTAAGTCCGTAGAACTTTAATTATTTCATTTATGATTCTGAGTCGACATGAGATGTACCTCCCATCCGAATTGATGTGGTACTTACTATCGTCCAGGGAATTGATAGGTTGCAATTTTATCATTTATTTTATTATTAATGTCCTCTATTACCTAACCCGATGTGAATTAATTATTAGATTCTGCTCACTTTTAGTATTTTGCATTTATTTCAGGGAGTAGAACGAAAATATGATAACAGGTGCCAATTTATCAGGAAAAAAGCCCAAGTCACAGAGCTTAGCCCAAGGGCATTGTTGGCAAAGGAAAAAATCTTTTGCCCTTTCTTTTGGCAACGGCTGAACCGAAGAGGGGTTGTTCCTTTCCCTTGGGGAGCCGCCGCACAAGGCAGGGCCAATAGATAGGAACTAGAATAAGAATTGCAAAGGAGGAGCACTATCTTTTTGGTCTTCTTTAGTTTTTCGTCTTGTAGCGTAGCATAGAGCTTTTGACTTTTCTTTCTTTTTAGCTTTTAGTAGTTTCTTGTCTTCCTTCGTATGTTAGACAAGAGTAAAAGCAATCAATCAACTCCTGTAGCTTACTTTTCTTATTGATTAGAGCGAATTGAATTTGCCCAATTCATGGATACGAAGGTCGTAACTATTGCCGCAATTTTGCGTGGATTTTGTTCAGCAAATATAAGCTAATTTCACCGCTCTAGTCAAGAAACAACGGATGCTTTGGGTCACCTAAAAATTGTGAGATCGATTTAATTATATCTTTTTCTCTATTTATTGGTATTCGCATATTCCTTGGTTGCAGTGCTTATGATTGTGTAATTAATTGATTGTCTTGGATCCGAATAACTAGTTAATTTGATAATCTATTGTCAATTGGGATGTTGAATCCGTAATTGTTTAATTGTCTCAAAATAGTGGCAACTGACATGATTAGATTTGTGTCAGGAGGATACGCGGGCTAACCTAAAATAACCCTGGTAGTGCGTTATTTGGTTAGAATAGGGCTCCTCTAATACGTAAGGCAATTGGGGAATTAAATCTTACGGGCGTACCTAAGATTATCTCTCAATTAGGGCAGTGATTAACGGGCGTACCTTAATCATCGACACAGTAAGGAGGGGTTGACTGTCATCGCTTGTTTGACAGTTATAATCTATTTGTTAGTAAATAATTGGAATTGGCTTTGCATCGATGATCAATTAGGTGAACCATTGTTGAAGTTATTTCTTGGCTAGATCCTTAATTATCACTCATTTTATTTTAGTAATTTGTTATTTAATTTTTAGTAGCTTCCTAGATTTTATTTGAATCTCTTTGATTGTCACATTCTGCACAAAAACACCCCCATTGTTACTGTGAATTTGAAAAGAAACAGTTACACCCAATCCCTGTGGATTCGACCCTGCTTACCACTATCTACAGAAATTAACTTTAGTTGAACAGGTTTTTATTATTGCACAGGCTGACAACCTGTCAATTTTTACTTTAGTTGTGGTACTTACTATCGTTCAGGGAATCGATTATATGTTTATGGTTCTGAATTAACATGAGAGGTACCTCCTACCCAAATTGGTGTGGTACTTGCTATCGCTCAGTGGTCGATGAGACATCGCTCCAATCGACTTAGAATGGTTTGTGGTTCTGAGACGACATGAGAGGTACCTCCCATCCAAATTGATGTGGTACTTACTATCTCTCAGAGAACTGATCATTTATTTAGGGTTTTGAGCCGACATAAGAGTTACCTCCCACCTGAATAGGTGTGGTACATGCTATCGCTCAGAAACCTGATTATACGATTATAATTATAATGGTTGATGACATTCAGTCCAATCGACAAATACCGTTATAGGCCGATGAGCGCACTCCAATCGGCAGTCATACAATTCAATTATGGGTCGAGGAGATTCACTCCAACGACATATGCAGCCATAGCATATGATGCACAAGCAATTCAATTACAATTCATTTAAATGAGAACGTGTTTGATAAAGTACACACTTGGCTCAACAGTTATAAACCATCCATTTCATAATGAGCAATTCACATAATTTTCAAATATTCATGCACTTGACACTCATCTAGTCAAAATAAGAGAGTGGTGCACAATCAAGTATTTAAGCATCCGCTATGAGGTCCTCTTGAAGGTCCCCTTGAGTGCCTGAGTAAAAATAATCGGTGATTACACTCTACCACTTAAAAACCCCTAGCTATCGGAGAAGATTGTACCCTTGTACAATACTTAAGAAAATATCGTGAAAAGAGTCTAAATTACTCGTAAATCGAGACTCAAAAGTGGGGTTTAATCATGCAAGGTAAAACTATTTTCCCTCAAGAAATCAAGTCTAAAACAGTCATTTAATATCGACGGGAAATGGAGAGTTTTTAAAACTCAATCCCCTTCAAGTTCAGAAATTTCAGTTTCGAGGAGCAATTTTTGGAAACTCATAACTTACACTCTGCAGATCCAAAATTGGAAAACTTAGTACCGTTGAAAATTAGTTCCAAAGTACTAAAAATTCCTAGAAAATACTTTTCCATGATTCTAAATGGAAGACACTCAATTTTCGGTTTAAAGTTGTTGACTTATACTTCCAAGACAGATTCGGGGTTGGTTTTTGGCAAATTTTGAAAATTCGGCAAAATTCACAGAATGTGAACTAGCCTTTGAAATTTGAAACTCAATTAGAGTTACAATCAAAGTTTAAAACACAACAAATGAAACAAGAATTGGAGTTTTGAGCGCCAAGATATAGCAGCTCAAAATTGGTTCAAAATGACAACCATTGGGCAATTTTCCAGATTTGAAACACAAACTTTGGGACTTCAGTTGGCATCGAAATGGACTTGGAATGGCACCAAATTTGGTATGATTACACTACCATATAAGGGTTACTCCTCTATCAAATTTCATGTAAAAATTTGTACGGGAAGTCAGTTAACAAGACCACTAAAGTTTCAGGAATTTCCAAGGCAATTCTGCCTTATGCTTCCGTTTTCCCTTTTTTTCGAACCTTTTGCCAATGAAATCATCTCAAACATGGTTCATTTATGAAGAAAAGGTCTAAAAAATATCCAACATACATTTGGTAGGTGATTGACACCAAAAGTTTCAAAATAACAAGTCCCAAGTCGAGGCTAACCAAAATTAGGATTTTTTATCACTGATGCAGTTCTGTAATTTAGCCACAACTCACTCAATTCAACTTGGAATTAAGTATGGTTGATGGCGTTGGAAACTAAATTCATAGAGCTACAATTCATCAGAAGAAACTATTTTGAAATTAAGTCCATAGCTAGCTCAAATTCAAGCAACAAATCCCAACACATCATTGACTCTCTAACACATGAGTGAAACAGGATAGGTAAATTTGAAGAACTGGTACGGCTCACTCAAGTCAAATCATAGGATGCATTTTATACCGTTAGAAAACTGGAAGTGTTTAGTTTCAAATGCCAGAAACGGCACTCAATTTTGACATCGGAGCAAGGAGTTATGATCATTCAAGGTTCGCTGCCAGGTAACCCCTGTTACCCGTTTCCAACTTTGAAGGATTTTTGAAAATGCAACTTTTACCCAACCAAATCAAGTGATTTTTGGTGAAAACTTTCCACACAACCTATACAACATATCTATATCAAAATTAAGGCAATTTTATCACAAAAAAATCGCACCAAGTGCTCTGCAAAAACAGGGCAGAATCGGCCCTTCTTAGCTTTCAACTTTCCTTTATTTTCTTTCCACTTTTTCAACTTATATCCACTAGTTTAACACTTAATTTGCATAAACAACATCCAAAATCATCATATTAGTCCAACATGTTCATTGTGGGATTTCATAGAGCTCACTCAAATGATTTCCAACAAAATAAAGATACCCACATGAAGCTACAAGCTTCCAAGTGAAATCTAACTCACTAGAATCAAGTTTCAAAGGTTGGATCATTTACTACCTCTTGGTTGATGAAACTCAGAAATTTTCGGTCACTTTGAGCTCCAAGAAACCGTGGATAAGTTGCTCTCTTCCTAGTCCAAGTGAAGCTCCAAGTTGTTGTGAGTTTGAGTGATAAATTTGGAGTGAAATGGTGCAAAATTTTGGAGTGAAATGAGATGAAATTTTTCCTTCTTCTTCCTTAGCTAGTCTCGGCCACAATGAGAGAAAAGAGAGAGAGAGTGTAGCAGCTGGTAAAGCTTCTTGGAGAAGCTTGGTAGGTGTGGCTTTAATGTGCACAAAAGTCAACTCTCAATAGTGCGCGTACGCTCGCGTTTCATGCCCGTTTCCTCTCGGGTTTGTTTCACTTGTGCACTAAACCTCTAATGCACTTCATTTATCACTATTATTATTCACTCTTAGTAGTCTAAAAATAAATGTCCAAAGTTCCTCAATTAGTCACGCGTGCGAAAACGCGAACTTCCGACTCGCGCGCGATAAAGCGAAATTTCTAAGAAATTCTTGCAACAATAGTATAACTAACTAATACTTGAGTAATTAATCATAAAAATACCTATTTTAAGACTAACGCATGAGTCCTCCAATCTCCAAGGTCACTGTACTTTCAAATCGACTATTGCCTCCAAACGCGATTTCACTAAATCTAGCTAAACGAGTTTCTAAAATTTAAATTTATTAACGGGACATTTTAAAAATATACGCAAGTCATAGTTCCATGTAAATGGTTCCAAAAGGGGTTGAAATAAATTATTTGAAGAAAATGGGTGGATAATTATTTAAATAAGCCAGTAATAGAAGTTTTAATTAAGTAAATTTTGGGTTCTCACAAAGTTCATCCATAACTCTAGGCATAAACTTTAGCAAAACATGAAAACAAACACCAAACTTGTATTATAACTAAATATAAACTCAAATACAAAAGAGAAAGTGATAGGAGAGAATTCACCCTTGTTACATGAGATCTAACTCTCCATCTTTGCTCCTCAATCTTCATCCAAATCTAGCTACAAACACAAGAAGGATAAACTACTTTAACTATACTTTGTTAATGAACTAAGAAAAACTAGTAAAGACAATATTTTTGTGGAGTTTCTCTAACCTTCCAAAGTTGTGAAAATGTTTTCCAAGGCCTCTATTTATAGAGAATTCAAGGTCCAAATAAGTTGTTTCTAGTTGGCATTTGTTATCTCTTGAAACTTCCAAAAGTTTTTCTATAAGATTCTATACTTGCTTGCTCATTTCCAACCAGAATTCTTGCGGAAAAAGTGGTCAAAAAGCTTGTATGAATAGAGCACAAGCTGCAAAGTAAGTTGTAGCCAAAATTGAAGAATACGTGACCTAGAAAACGTGACCTGAGGTTACATATTGACCCCACATTTTTTCTTTTTACGGGTTTGCTCATTTTTGGTCAGTCTTCATCCTTATTCTATTTTACACCAACTTCAACTAATATTTTCTCGATGATGGATATTGAACTAACTCTTGTACAAAACATGAAATTATAGCTCTTTGAGTTAACTTATGAATGCATCAAGAATCATTCAATTTGGAGTTCTATGAACCGAGGAATGACCAAAATATGCTTGATTGGTCAAAACTCTATTTTAACTTTTGACAACAAAATTACACTTCTGTATTTTGACATTTTGACTAGGAAAATGCATAAACTAGACTTCGAGGTCTTCATAACAAATATAGAGCTATTATTAGCTTTAAAATGGCACAAGAATAATCTCAATCCGATACTTGGAACTCAAGATATAGCCAAAATACTAACTAGTGTCAAAGCTGAAAAACTCCCTTAATTGCATTTCATCTCTTGCATTTCATATTATCTTTAAAACCACTTCAAATCATCAACAATTGTCCAAATATCTTTGCAACTCACTCCATTTGATGATTGAATTATTAAGCCTACAAAAACATGAAATTTTCACCATTAAAATCCATAGAAATACAATATTTGATACTTAAACTACAAAATGTATATTTTCACTGGAAACCTAGTTAATTAGCTATAAAAGTAAATAAAACACACAGAAACTAAGTAATAGAACACACTAAAAACACATAAAAATATGCACTTATCACAAGTTCCCACCTTGTAGTGAATTGGAATTTACGGATGACAGTCAATATCATCACAATTGCTCCTTTGGCGTTTTTGTTGCAAGATTGAAGATATAATGAGTGAATCAAAGTACTTGTTAGGGTTTAAGAAAAAGATGATTTGGGGCAAAAAATAAAGAAGATTTTTAGTTGATTACTATGTTTGTGACCAACAAGACTTTTTTGTTAAGAAAGAAAATTTAAAAAAAGTTTGAGTTATCTGTTTTAATTGGTTTTGAGTAAACTTGTCAACCGATTATTATCGATTTTTTTGAGTTTGGGTTATCAAAAAGCTAGAGGCAATGTGGTATCTATATAAAGAAGGGACAGAGGGGACAAAAACTAATTTAGGGATAGAAGATTTGAAGCAGTTTAAAAGTGCATGTTATAGAAGAAAATACTTGTAAGAGAGAGAGTATGTGTGTTTACACTTATGAGAGAGAGACTGTGTGTGTGTTTGACAGGAGTTTGATCAGGTGAGTATGTTTAAAAGTGCATGTTATAGAATAGAATACTTACAGGAGAGAGAGTATGTGTTTTTACATGTGTGAGAGAGAAATTGTGTATGTGTTTGTGTGTATATTTGAAGTACAAGTGTGTGTAAGAGAGAGTGTGTGTGCATGTGTATCCGTGTATGTGTAAAAGTGTTTGGAACTATGTGTGTGTGATAAAGAGAGAGACAGTGTGTGTGTGTGAGAAAATATGTATACATATGTGAGAAAGTGTGTGTGAGATAATTTTTTTGAGTGAATATATTATACTAGTTCAACAATTCAACCAATTACACGATACAACTTTTACTTAAAATTTTGCTTAAAAGTTAAGTGGGTCTAAATATATTAAAGTGTAAGCAAATTATGTCATCAAGCAATGTTAATAGAAAAGAACTTTTTAAAAAATATATTAAAATTTATTTTTTAACGCTCCCAATCCCTTCCCCCTCACGCCTTTTCTATCCCCAATTACTAGGGTCAAAATTAGAAAAGCTCTTAATACATTAATTTTAAGCACTTAATGGGGTTATCAAACACCCCATTTGTCCTTCTATTCTTGCAATTGGAATCACTTAACCCTGCCCCCTAAAATTTTTAGGGTCCACTTGGATGGTATTTTTTAACGTGTTTGTTTAAAAAATTAGGGTAAAATACAAGGAACCCCCTTGTGGTTTCGCAAAAAGATACCTTACCCCCTATCGTTTAGAAACCTGCACATAAACACCATAAACTTTATAATTAAATTGGAAATTGACCTATAACCAGATGTGCAACCCAGAGGATCGGGAGAATTGCATGATATCACTAGAGGTGGTCCACACACACCCTTGTTTCCTGCACAATTAAATCCAATATTTCCGTCTTAATTTTCGTATATACAACTGCAAAATTTGTACCAGTGCTCTAGGAAATGCACGCACGCACGCTATGCATATGTACACAGCAACATGGATAGATAGTACATGCGATGAAGCTTGGATCCATTTTGGCTAGACTAGATGGTATCGGACCCTGGAGTTGATTGTTAGACACGTTAAGCACCTTGAGACTTGGCTTGAGATCTGGAATGGGCCCTGTAAATTGGTTGTTCTCCAGCCTCAGTTCTAAAAGCCTAGGGGTGGCTAGCGTTACAGGAATATTGCCCGTAAACCTGTTATTTGCCAGATAAACTTTCTTCAAAGAAGCCATGCCCTTGAAAGCATCCGGGGGGATCTGTCCAGAGAAATGGTTGTTGGACAAGAAGAGCGACTTGAGAGCGCCGAGTTTCTTCCATTCAGGCATCGAACCCTCAAAGCTGTTGTTCATCAAACTGATGGTGCGTAAGGAACGCAAGGGAACCAGCGCATTCACGTCAATCTGTCCGGTAAGCTGAGGTTTTTGAGCTACAGACCCCAAACGACGCCGTTAGAGCATAAGTGACTGAGTTGATGATGAAATTAGCACGCACCATAATACCTTATTAAGACACAAAGAAAGATGAAAATAGGAGGTGCTCAACTAGTCAACACAATTGAATTTGTAAAACTTTTGGATTGTGTCATTTCCAAGAGTTATTTGAGGTGCACCCACCAAAAGCTGTACCAATGTCCAACCAAGAAACAAGTCCAGCGACTGGATGACGATCCAAACATATTCGAAGTAACATACCGAGGCGACCACACTTGCCATCTATCATCCACGACCCTATCTGTACTGCCACCGCTGCCGGTGGAACGAAGAGAAGCTCATAGTATGATGCAATAAGCCACGGCAGCTGCCATCCATCCTCTTCCGAATCCAACCACCTCCATCGCCTTGTCCATGAGCCAATGGCTAACCATTAGTGACTTTGGCCTTGCTGTTGCCGGTGGAGGCGTAGTAGGGTCCACTAGTAGCACCGTCAACATGGGTAGCAGTACGAGTGGTGGCGCAATAGCCGGTCCATCCACCTCCTGCTATGGGAGGGATGTTGACTACCCCGTCGTAGATATGGCGGACGTCATGTTTAACTCCGGTAGCAGTAGTAGCACTAGCATAGACCTCATCTTCTCTTCCATGGATGTCAAATGGCCGGATTTAGGAGACAAGAAAAATTAATCATTAACTCATTGAGGAGGAGTAGTGTAGAGAATGAGAGAGAGAGTCAGTTCTTGATTCTCTTTCCCTCTCTATTATAAATGAGGGTATTGTGGGTATTCGACCTGCTGCCAGTAACTCAGCCTGTTCAGAAGGTAATTTCCACTTTAGTTATGAAGTTTAGAGTGTTTATGTGCAGGTTTCTAAACGATAGGGGGGTAAGGTGTCTTTTCGCAAAGCCACAAGGGGGTTTTTTGTATTTTACCCAAAAAATTACTATAATTTATTGTATTTTTTTTAAGAAAAATCTTGGTATTTATCCAAAACACCTAAAAGCAGTATAATTTTTTCAAAAAGAAAAACTTTCTTGCTGCCGTACTACAAAAGAAAAACTTCCTTGCTGCCCTACTACCTGCAGCCTCTGCCATTTGCCATGAACAATCAGCTCCATCATTAATACCCTATTCAATGTATTTTTTATATTTTTATTAAAAATTGTAGGTAGGACTTGAGCCGTGACCGATTCGACAGTCTGTTGAACTAGAACTAGATTTTAGAAATCAAAATCAGAATCATAACCATGACTAAAGGTTCAGGTTTAGATTCACCAAAATTTTGAACTGGAACCCGAATCGCTAGTTTATGACTCACTCAAACCGTCTTAAAAAACATTTGCTATCTAAACATATTAAGTCAATTTAGAGTTTAATATCAATAGTCAACACCAAATGCCAACAATTCTAATTCTAACCTAACAACCCATTGTCCCATTTTATTAGTAAGTCTATACCCCATGACTAAATCAAATTTAAGATCAATATAATCTAATCAACAGTAAGAAATTTTTTTTCATAGAATTTGCATCATTTTTTCTTTTTCATTGCACATGATAATACAATAAAGTTCTTTTTTTAATATTCATTGTCATATTTTCTTTAAATCAATTTGATAGCAATAAGTGTTTAAACATAACTAAAAAAAATTGAAAAAACAAGACACTAAACACAAAACAAATGACTAAACAAGACACTAAACACAACAATTAAGAGACTAGACACGACAAAAACAAGAAAAATAAGTAAAAATGTCTAAACTAATAATGTAGTTCTTAGCACTGAAATTGTGCAAATCTTCCCAACAACGGCGCCAAAACTTGATGAGCGTGGGGTATACATATAATAATTAACTCATCCACAATCAAAGTATATATTTATAACATCCTAAATACCCCACACATGATTTTTCACAAGCATACGAGAAATTGAATATAGGGTATTAAAGGTCAAACCCACAGAGAAGATTGTCAATTACCGATGATATTCAACTTTCTTTATTATTTAGACTACCACAAGTGTAAGAAATTAAATCTACACTATAAACATGAGATAAAAGTAACATAAATAACAATAAAAGCTTCTAGAGCTATGTAATTCCATACTACTCTTGCAAATAAAATTACCGGTTAATTGAATGTTATTATCTTGGTTAGTTATGGCGTAATTTCCTAACATATGTTAAATCTACTCGTAGTGAACCAACTATACTTGTAGTTATGCCATATCTACTCTCGTGGGTATGAAATTAACTACAAGCTCATTCCATCTATGAAATTACATAAAACAAATCACTAAAGCCACATAGGTGCACCTCTATTCTCATGAGTGTACTCCCTAGGTTTATCACCTCTTTGAACTAGTGTTAAATTTCAATTTTCATTGCAAACTTAACACCTTAATATTATCACAATTAACGGCCAATTAATCATGATTAGATAAGCAAAAGTGATAAATAACTTGCTCAAAATAATATCATCAAATAACCAAGTAAACATCACTAACAAGTTATAGAAAGTTCATCCATAACTCTAGGTATAAACTTTAGCTAAACATGAAGAACAAGATCCAAACTTGTATTATAGCTAAACATGAATTCAAATACAAAATAAAAGTGCTAGGAGAGAAGTCACTCTTGTCACATAAGATCCAACTCTCCATCTTTACTCTTCAAATCTTCATCTAAATCTAACTACAAATACAAGAAGGATGAACTATTATAATTATACTATACTAAAAAACTAAGAAAACTAGTGAAGACTACATTTTTGTGGAGTTTCTCTAACCTTCCGAAATTGTGAAAATGTTTTCCAAAAGCCTATATTTATAGAGAATTCAAGAGTCAAATGAGTTGTTTCTAGTTGGCATTTTTGACTCTTGAAACTCCCAAAAGTTGTTTCCCCAAGATTCCACACTCTTTTTGACCTGATACAGCCGAAATTACTTGTTGGAATTGAGCTGGAAAGCTGTGTGAACAGAACAAAAGTTGCAGCTCAAAATGATGAATACGCGCCTCGAAAACGCAACCTAGGGTCGCATATTGTACCCACGTATTACTCTTTGCAGGTTTGCTCATTCTGGACAAATTTCATCATTGCTTTGTTTTTGCACTAAAATTTTATGATATTTTCTTCATGATGGAGGCTGAAGCATCTCTTGTGTAAAATAGGAAAGTTGTAATTCTTTGAATTGGCTTTCCAATGCATCAAGAATCATCCAATTTGAAGCTCTGTAGACCGATAAATGACCAAAATATTCTCGAATAGTCAAAACCATGTTTCAGCTTTCGACAATGAAAATGCACTTCTGTATTTTGACAAGGAAAATGAATGAACTGGACTTCGATGTCTTCATACGAAATGTAGAATATCTCTTAGCTTCAAATGTGTAAGAATCATCTCAATCCAAAACTTGTAACTCAAGATATAACCAAAATACCACAAGGTGTCAAAGTTGTAAAACTTGCATTTCATCCTTTAAACATTTTGTATTTCATGTCTTCTTTAAATTCCTTCAAATCATCAATAATCATCCAATTATCTTCTCAAATTATTCCAATTGATGATTGAATCATTACACATACAAAAACATGAAGTTTTCACCATTAAAATCCATAGAAATGCAATTTTTACCACTTAAACCACAAAATATATATTTTTACTAGAATCCTAGCTAATTAGCTATAAAACTAAATAAAACACACCAAAATTGACTAATAAAACACACTTAAAACATGTAAAATACATACTTATTAGAAAGAAAGGAACTACCACAGGTATACCTTTTGATGATAGTATTAGAGCGTTAAATACTAAATTGGATAATGTAATATATGTAATAGAGCAAAATACGATGGCTAATATTTGTGAATAAAATTGAGTCAAGCCAAGATGGGTGTCCGGCTTAAGACCCATCATATGAACCGTCATATTCTAGTTTGTGTTTTGCTTGCGGAGTGACAAAGATGGGTAGTGATCATTGAACCCAACATAGCTAAATATTGCCAAACATCAATCTAGCGAAATAACTAAGAAACATTGCCAAACATCAATCACTCGAGAGATTCTACACAAACCTCCCACAATTTCTGAGAAATCCTTGCCAACTTGCTTGACTTTTTGTTTCTTCTCTATTATTTATGGGATATAAAGGGATGAAATGCAGCTGTATTGAGGGGTTCTAGGAACTTCTATTTTTGACCCTTTGGCTCCAAAAAACAAGACCAGGAATATATTGTACTTAGTTCTTCCAATTTTGAGAAGCATTAGTTTTAGTTAGCTTGAGAGAAATGAGGGAGTTTGGAGCAAAGAAGAGCAACCAAAGGGTTGTGTCTTGTCCTTGGAGGCAAGACGCAAGTTCTCATCAAATGTAGCTCTATTTATTTCTTCTTTTTTTAGGGTGGGATAGTGTAGTGTCATCTAGTTTGTATTCATCCATTCTAGTATTGGTTCAACAAGGAGGCTAGAAGAGATGAAGAAGGAGAGGCTCAAAAGGCTCTAGCGATCAGGGTTTTCTTTTTTCCATCTCTTGATCTTTGTATTGACTTCTAAATTTTGTTAATGTAAGAATTGGATCTTATGTTTGTAATGTTACTTTAAAGTTTTTGCCTTGGGTTTTGGCTAAATTATCCATGAGTGCTATGTGTTAATTACTTGAGTAATTGATGCTATTTTCTTGATTGAGTTATTTAATACTTTTGTTCTTATAATCATGATTAACTGCCTATTGAATATGATCATCTTAAAGTATTAGATTTGTAATGAGAATTGAAATTTTATACTAATTTATGGAAGCGTTAAACCTAAGTTTAAGGTATATACTCATAGAAGAAAAGGTGCACTTCTGTGGCTTTGTTCCATGTAATTTCATAAAAATGAATGAGCTTGTAGTTGATCTTGTAACTGTGAAAGTAGGTGGATTAGCTATAGGTATAGTTGATATACTAGTAAAAGTGAACATCATGAATATTAGAAAATTATGCCATAATTTGGCCAAAGTTTTGGTACTCATTTAGTTGGGGAGTTGTATTAGTATGATCAAATAGGGATTCCAATGCCCAGGAAGCTTTCATTTGCATTTTCTACCCGTTTGTAGCCTAAATTATTTTTTCTTAATTTGAGTCTAAATAATAGGGAAACTTCAATAGTATCAATAGTTGACCGTTTTTCTTGTAAATTCAACTCTTAACACCCTATATTCACTCACGATGCGCATACTTGCAAAAAATCACGTGTAGGTTGTGAGGAGCCAAAAATTTTCTTATTTTTATCTTACTTTACTGGCTTATTTAATTATTTATTCACCTGTTTTCTCCGAATAATTTATTTCAACCATTTTACATCCATTTACATGGAACAACGCCTTAATTATATTTTAAAAACGTTCCGTTAGCAAATTTAATTTTTCTGTGCCTTGTCTAGTAAGAAATACGAATACACGTTTTTCGAGGTAAAATTTGATTCAAGAGTGCAATAATCTTGAAAAATTAAGAATGTTCAGTAGTAAACTAAGAAAGGTCAATTAAGGGATTAGAGGTGAGTGAGTTCAAATTTTTGCTTTATCGCACGCGCGTCGATAGTTTTCCGAAAGACGCGCCAATACAAACTAATTGGAGATTTGAGGAATTAATACGAGACTCGTGTGAGGACTCATGTCTTTATTTCTAAAATAGTTATTTTTATGATTTTTTACCCTAGTATTAGTTAGTTATATTATCATTACAAGAATTTCTTTTAAGTTTCGCTTTATTTCTCGCGAATCCGAAGTTCGCGCATTTCGAGTCAAAAAGATTAAATGGAGATTTAAGAAATTTATACTAGACTACTAAGAGTGAATAATTATAGTGTTAAAGGAATTACATTGGAGGTTGAGTGCACAAGTATGACAAACGAGAGAGAAAACAGTGGTACGGTACTCGCGCGCGCACTATTCCTGGTTGACTTTTGCACCAATTTTGGCCACAAATCCCTCAATCTTCCAAAGGAAGATTCACACAACAAACCTCTCTTTTCTCTCTCATCTTGGCCGGCCAAAAACATCAAGGGAAGAAGGAAGAAAGCTCACCATTTTTACTCCAAATTCTTGCTACCATTTCACCTCAAATTTCTCATACAACTCACATATTACTTGGAGAGCAACTTAAGCTTGGAGGAAGACACCTTCTTGCGGTTTTCTTGGGAGATTTTTGGTAAAAAATTTTTAGTTTCTTCCAAAGCTAATAGGTAGCCTTCATCAACCTTGAACTTTTCCATTTTCTTCAAAGATTAGAGCTTTATTTGCAAGGGTTTGAACCCTAAGCATGGATTAGACTAGCGGACTTGAGGTGTTTAATTTCTTGCTTTAAATGTTAGGCTAGTGGTCTTGTGGTGACCTCCAGGTAGCTGCCTTGAGGATTAAATGCTTGTTTAATGTTGTTTTTATGTTAAGCGAGTTGATTATGGTTAGAAAAGTGAAAGGAAAATCAAAGGAAGTGAGGAACTAGAACTGGCCGAATCTGTCCAGTGATTTTCGTACCTGCCTTTCGAATTTTTTGTGGGTTGTTTTGCTGTGAAATTGGTTGATATATGTTATATATGGTGTGTAGAAAGTTTCTACCAAAAATCATTTGAATTGGTTGAGCAAAACTTGAAATTTTGAAATTTGAAAAAAACTAGAAAATGTGTTCAGGCAGTCTGAACAGTACCATTTTGATCAAACATATCTCTTTGTACAAAAATCAAAATTGAGTGCCGTTTATGGCATTTGAAACTAGATATTTGTAGCTTTCCAACGGTTTAAAATTCACTTTCTAGTTCGAAATGAGTGAGCCGTAGTGACTCGGCAAAGTTTGCTGTCCTGTTCTGATGGTCTATCTGAGAGAAAGGTAGAAGCTGCACTTTGTGGCTCCATTTGCTCTCACTTATGAACTGATTTTGAAAACAATTTGTTCTGATGAAATGTAGAGTTTTGAGTCTAGTTTCCAACGCCACCAACCATTCTCAATTTCAAGTTGTATTGAGTGAGATATGGTTCAATTTAAAAACTGTGCCAAAGCTGGAAATCTGGAAAAACTCTTTCTTCTTGTTAGCCGACTGGTTAGGTTTGATTTGGGACGATTTGTGTCAAAAATCTTGATGTCCATTGCTTTTCAAATGCTTATTAAGTATTCCTAGAGCCTCGGTTTAAAAAATGGATAGGATTGGAGTTGATTTCATTGGGCAAAATATTTGAAAAAGGAAAAGAAAGCAAGACAGATTTGCTTTAAGAATTTCCTACACTTTGGTAGTTTTGTTAACTACCTTCCCGTATGAGTTTTTACTTGAAATTTGATAGAGTAGTGTTCATATGGAAGTTGAATTGTACCAAATTTGGTGCTATTCTAAGACCATTTTAATACCCAAATGATGTCCCAAAGTTTACTTTCAAATCTGAAAAATTCACTGTTTAGTAGTAGAAATTTACTGACTTTCAACTACTAAATCTTGATACTCAAAACTCTGAATTTAGTTCTGTTTGTTGTGTTCGAAACCCTGTTTAGAGCTCTTGTTGTGCTATAAATTTCAGAGGCCAGTTCACTTTCTGTGAATTTTTCCGAATTTCCAAAGTTTGCTGAAGAACATGACCAAAACTGTCTTGTATGCTCAAGTCAGCCACTTTGAGCTGAAGTTTGAATGTCTTCAGTTTAGAATCTTAGAAAAGTGTCTTCTATGAACTTTTAGTATTCTAAACCAAGATTCCAACGGTTTCCAATTTTGGACCTACTGAGTGCATGTGACAGCCCCACCTCCCCCTAAGGCGAACCAAAGGGTTCAGTGGACCGCCTGCCCAGCTCTCGCCGAGACTCAGTCGTTCCCTCAAACAAATAAAAAATATAACTACTAGAAAGAGCAAAACTAGGATCCAAAAACTTAAAACAAAACCTATATACATTGCTATCTCAGAAAGAAGTACAACCGACGAGTATACAAAAGTTCTCCAGTCACCATACAACCAACCCGTGCCAAGCATTAGGGCGAGAACCATAACAAAACCAAAAAAAAAAAACTAGACCCAGCTAGTCTATATAGAGCTCTCGTCCTTGCTCGCCTTCCCCTGATAAGGAAAACAAAACTAAAGGGATGAGTTAAAAGCTCAGTGAGGTTCCGAACATAGAATCAAGTCATAAATCAAACAATAAGTCAAGAAACAGTTACAACATTTACAATAAACCATACATGAAAAGGATTCGTTCGTTCGTTCATTCGTTCGTTCGTTCGTTCTCCTGTCATTCCCCTTTCCTTCATTCATTTGAAAATGCATTTTTCGTTTATACATAAAACCCTCGTTCGTTCGTTCGTTCGTTCATTTCATTCACCCTCTCCTGGACATTGGTCAGGCTCCACCAACCTCCACCAACCTACAAGGTAATACTCGAGTATACCATACGTTCACCCAGGTCACCAAATCGCCCGACCGAGTCCGCTTCTGACTCGAGTCGATCAGTAACAAGGGGCAGGGCCCAGTTCAGCCAAAAGGCTTATATTCATGCACAAGTAACATTCCAATTGTTCAATCTTTGAAAATTTCACATTTATTTAGGTCGAGTACGATAAAGTACACACTCGCCTAGAAAACTCGTTTTGGAAATCAATAAAAGCACTTAACACGTTATCAAACAATAATACAAGTCATGAAGTCAAGCAAAAACAATAAACAAGGAACACTCACCTAATTATGCAAAATAACGTCCAAAATGTCCTACCGGATCTTACCCTTGGTCGCCGAGAAAACCTAAGATGCAACGAGAAAGAATATTACAAGTCATCTAGCAAAACAAATAAGTGACATCCAAAGAAAACCGGCAAATGATAAGTAAAACATATAAAGACGCCTTTATAGTGAAAAGGGGATATTTGGATCGGAGGACGGAAATAACTAGGGATTCATAACCAAACGCAAAACTAACTTAAACGGGTTATAAAATGTCCGGCGGAAAACACTTGGACCAAAGACAACTCGGACTCCAACGAGATAGTCTAAAAATATTGTTTTCGGAATCGTTTAGATAGTTCAAAATCAACTCATACCCAAGCAGCTAGTATAGACTAAACGTCATGATAAAAAAATCGTGTGAAAAGGAGGACAATACTACCTTACGTTCACACTTAAAACCCCACTTAAAAGTGGTTCACTTGTGGCCGAGAAAACCCTAAATCATACCTCTATATTTTGGGAAGGAGTAAGTAGCATTTGAAGTTTTAAACTAAAGAAGTATCATGTTTTAAAAATGGAAAACCGGTCATGGTATTGGCCAAACAAAAGTATACAAGTTCAAATCGAAACTTAGCCCTCGAACAAAAATTTGGGCAGCACGCCCTTTGTATTTACCTATTTTCCAGCCATTTATGGCTTCATTATTTTCCTCATTCAAACCCAAAGGTACACACATAACAATCTAAGTTCAATAGCCATTCAATAGGCTCAAGACAATACAAGGAAAAAATCAAGCTAATAACAAGTGCGGAAATGAAGTTTAGTGTGGAAAACAAAAGACAGTTTTAACGTTACGAAGCGGAACAGACGTAACAGGAGCTACACTTATCGGATTACAATTGTAATTTACACCGTTTCGAAGCTAAGAGAAAGGGCTGCAATGTTGAAGAACGCCATTCAGTCCAGTTTGCAATGTATCTAGGTCAAATTTACCAAAACAACCCCAGATTTCCAGTTCGCAGTTTACTGTGGCAGTCCTGATTCATTCGGTCATATCTCAGCATCTACAACTCCAATTCAAGTGATTCCAAATCCATATGAAAGCTAAGATACAAGGCTCTAAGTCTTAAGAAGACATCGACAACCAAATAAGTAGTATTCCTGGTCAAAACAACCAATTACAGAAGCGGGTTATCAGTTTCGGACAGAAACAGGGTAGCATGGGTATTTCGGTCTTTTCATAAGTTACATTGCTCGGATCGAGCTGAAATTTTGTAGGCAACTATAAAATATCATTCTATACAACTTTCATGTTTTGTCCTAATACTATTTCGGCCTCTAACCTGCTCAAATAAATTCAGACAGAACAGGCCTGTGTGAAACCCTAACCTGGAAGTTTTGCCCCAAACCAGAATTTTTGCACAAGCAATCACATCCAACATATATCAACTTCATTTTACACTATAACTAACCAACAATCCATGACTAACCAACACCAAACATATGAAATCAGAAAAATCAAGCATAAAATAAAAATTCATCAATCTTCACCCAAAATCATAAAATCTTCCACTAAAACATCTCTTTAGCCCTCACAAGTCATCAATTTAACACTAACATGAACAAAGGAAGAATCTCTTGGTCACTTACCTTGGAAACTCAAGAAAAGAAGTAACTTAGCACCTTTCCTTCTCAAACCACTTCAACCATCACCTTAATCCTACCAAGAAAAAGGTTTTTATGGAGCAAATCCAAGTTTTAACGATTGGTTTGTGAGATTCAAGCAAGAAATTGAAGAAAAATTGAAGAAGCTTTCTCACCTCTTTTCCCTCTATTGGTTTGGCCAAGGAGCATGGAAAATGAAGATGAATTGTAGTCAAAATTTTGATTTAGTAAAGGTAAGAAGAAAGAGGTCAAAGTCCACCTTCAAGTAGGAACATGACACATGGCATCTCTAATAGTTATCTTATTCCCTTATCTTCCAATACTAATTAATCTAGCTAACCTCTAATTATCTCATAACACCTTATAAAATAATATCACTTAACCAAACTCCAACAAGTTGTCAAAAAATATATCGCACTTACCGCACTAGCGGGTCCAACGTCCATAATACGCACTTCAAATTTAACGTGGACTAACTTGTACCAAGGAAATGACTTGAAAAATATATGCACTTATAAACATGTATAGAAAATTAATATATGGAAGAAAAGTATGAAGTTATAGACAAGGAAATAAAATAATGTCTAAAAAACTTATAAAAGTTTTTTTTTTTTTTTTCGGGTTCTCACAGTGCAAGTACTGATTTTTCTAAATTTGATGCGCAAAACTGAAATTTTCCGACTTGATGGGAAATGAGTTTTTGGAAACTCTTCCCTATCCTTTGATATTGATTGACCGTTTTAAACTTGATTTCATGAAGGAAATCAATTTTTCTTGTGTTATTAAACACCACTTTTGAGTCTCGATTTTCGAGTAATTAAGGCTCTCTTTTATGACATTTTCTTAGTATTGTACAAGTGTACAATCTTCCTTGTTAGCAAGGGGTTTATAAGTAATAGTGTGTGATAGTCAATTATTATTTGCTCAGACGCTCAAGGGGACCTTCAAGAAGATCTCGAAGTGGATGCCTAAAAGCTTGTTTGAGCACCTACTCCCTTATTTTGATTGGTGAGTGTCAAGTGCATGATTTGTTGCAATTATGTGAATTGCTTCTTATGGACTGAATGGTTTATAACTGTTGAGTCGAATGTGTACTTTATCGCACTCGCTCTTTTTTAACTGATTGAACAACTGAACTGAACTGCTTTGTAATTGAACTGTATTTGAACTGTTTGCATGTCGTTGGAGTGAATCTCCTCGACTTATAACTGAACTGTCTGTATGTCGTTGGAGTGAATCTCCTCGACTTATAACTGAACTGTGGGGACGCCTAAATCTCAATTGGCTGACCTTGCGACTCGAGTCAGCAAGGGCTTGGTCGAGAAACTTGGTGAACCATGAGATAACTGTAAAGTTGATCTATTGAGAGATCTTGCTTGGCCTACTCGCATAGTAGTGCCTTTTATTGATGTTCGGGTCCGGTGCAGTGTATGGTGGACGGAACTGTGAAGTAAGTGGAGTTCTACGGACTTAAATGCTGATCCGGTTGACGGAGTGTCATCGTGAGAAAGTATTCGATCGAGACTTGGCGAAGCAAGTGGAACATAGCTCCTGAGAGCTCCTATATCCTCATTGAATGTGTTTAATTGAAAATTGTGAATTGCTTGAATGTTACACTTTAATTCTTGCTTAAATGCCATTGCTACTTGGACTATGTGTTTTGCATATTTTCTTGGCCTCACTGAGCGTTAGCTTATCCCATTAGATTTGTTTTCCTTAACAGGAACCGAAATGGAAGGAGTGATGGAGAAGCCGACTTGAGGCACTCTTGTATTAGGGTTTTGATTGTAATCGACTAGACATATTTTGGAAGTTGTGTATTTTGGGAAAGTGATTGTATTTTGAACTTGTGTTGTAAGATTGAATAATTGTGTATGGGAATGACTTCGTGCCTTTATTCCGATTTCATTGTTAGTATTGTACTTTAAATTTGAACTGGAATTGTATTGAGTCCTGGCGAGAGTTGGGCAGACGTCCCGCCGATACCCTTTGGTTCCCCTTAGGGAGAAGTGGGGGCGTCACATAGGTTACTTAGAAATTTATAAATGTAAAGTTTAACTGAGATTGAGTTTATTTTTGGGATAATTTCAAAAACCTCCCCTAAGGTTTCTAACAATTTCACAAAGCTCCCCTTAATATTTCAAAATTACGCATACCTCCCCTATTGTTGCAAAAGTACTCTACTACCCTTATATAGGATAATTAATGACTTTTTTTTTGGAAAATTTCAGAAATTCCAAGAAAAACCAAAATTTACTTATTCTCTCTCTCTCTCTCCCCTTTATACCTTACTCTTTCTTCCATTTCCTTTTTTGCTAAATTCCTATTACCCATTCCTCTTTGCCTAATATTCTTCCTCCAATTCAAGACTAAATTCTATTTATCATCCCTTGCTTATTTTTATCCCCCTCCTTCACTTCTTTTTTTTTTTTATCTCTATTCTCATCTCTTTTTTGCAAATATGATTAGTTTCATCCTTTTTATCCTTTTAATTCTAAGTGTAATGGGTTTGATTTTTCTGTGGCCATTTATTTTATCTAATGTTGATTGATTATGGGTGATAAAACTTAGTGATGTCAAAAGTCAAGAATTTGAGGGATGGATGGGCTTTAGAAAAAAAAAATAAAGGATGCTACAAAGAGAGGAAGACAAAAGAGCTGCGCCATTGATTGTTGATGAAGTGTTAGTTTTGGGTAAAATTTGAGGTCAAGTTTTATCCAATTTAGCACCAAATGATGAATTTAATTGACTTGTGTAGTAAATGTAGGGGTTGGGGCTACTGGACATAAATTAGGTTGTAGTGTTTTGAGTGCTAGAATTATTGGAATTTATTTTGATTTAAATTGGGATGTTTGCTTGGCTTTTGTGGTGGCATTGCTTGGAAGAAGGCAATAATCATAGTTGAAATTTTTTTTCCAAACTTATATTTTTGGTAGAAAGAGTTTGTTGGCTTTGGTGTTGGAAGAAAGGTAATCAACAGAACTCTTTTTATTTTTTTATTTTTATCTTTTTGACAAAAAGGGTAGTTTAGGATATTTGAAGAAATTGGTAGCCTATTGGGCCTCTTTTGAAGCATAAATAGTGAAAGCAAGGGAGGTGAGTGTAATTTTTGAAACCTAAAGAGAACTTCCTGAAATTGTTAGAGATGTCAAGGGAGGTTTATGAAATTATCCCTTTATTTTTATATGCATGCCTTGCACTCATCATATGCCAACTATTTTTCATGCTCACCTAAATTTATCTTGATAATAGTTTATACTGCTATTTCCCTCCAAAATAGAGTATTGATGCCAAATGTCTTGTATCTATTTAAACTTCGAAGTCTTTTCCAAACTCAATGAGAAATAATTTAATTCCTCCTAAAATGATTATTAAAAACAAATTTGTTTGGAGGCTTCTTGAATTTACTAAGTGACAATAGATTCATTCCCTCCTAAATATGATATACAAGGCAAAGTTTAATGAAAAAGGCTCTTTAAAATTCAACTCAAGTTTCAAAAAGGAATAGATTTTCGAGTTCTCTCCTAGTGATTGCTTGGAATCTGAAGTATGCTGCTTGATGTTTAATTAGTAGTTTTAATATTTTGTGGTGTTTTATTAGTTAATTTTAACTAAAAAATTAAGTGGGTTAAATGAATTATGACATAACAAAACATGTTAATAAATAGGTTATGATATGAATACGATATGAAAACTTAACGTGTTGTATATGAATTTGTACCCATTTGACACAAACACGATCATAAAGAGAACATGAAAATGACATGACATAACTCATTTATAGCCCTAATCATGAGGAAGGACAGTTTCTAAACCAATGCAAACAAGAAGACAAAAGCTACTCTTCGCAGAAACAAGCTGAGTCCGATGCGCAACTATTGGATCCAATAATATTTAGTCCATTGGGTCATGATAAAAACACCAAGGTTCCATCCAAAAGAAGGGCAAGTCTGAGGGCATGATAAAGGCCCATTAAAGGCCCCTTGAGTCTTAATAAAAGAAAACTATTAGTTTTTGAGTAAATCTTATATATATTCACAGCATATATATTATCATAATTGGATTAATGACATGCATATAAAAGTTTAATTTTAAATTTAAATTTTGCATAATTATCATTTTTTCAACGCTGGCAGTGTATATAGTGTCAGTATAGAAAAGATTAATTCTTAATTTTTTTTTTCTTTTTTGTTGAGAGAAATGCAGTTTTAGTCCCTGAAATCCCTTGGAAAGTGATTAGTTTCACACATGTATCTTCAAACTAGTTCCTTTAAAGTTCTAAAATAGATTTTTATCTTTGCAGTAATCACACTAGTTCTAGCTTGACAAGTTCTAAGATAACATATCTCGTGTCAGATTTGTGAAGATTATTGTCACACTTTTTCTTCCACTTTCTTTCTCTTAATAGTTACTCCATACGCTTGCACACCAGATTTGAACCTTTATTAAGCACCTTGCAGTATTCCAAGTCCCAAACTGTTTAGAAGTACTGTAATCGGATTATTATTACAAATTATTATTAGCCCAATCCAAGAAAGCTGGTTGTGACATTTCTCCAAGTTGCGAAGCAAGGCAACAGATATAGCAAATTGAAATTAACAACACATTATGCAACAGATGCAGCAAATTGAAGTTAAACGACACATTACTAATAATCAGGACAAGATGTTAATGAATAAATCGTTTACTAGCTCTAATGACGAACCCAAAACACTTGCCCACCCAGCATTTAAATTGAATCTAATCAATAATTTCTTGCACGAGCCAGAACCGGTTTTCATAATTGTTTTTCCAAGCTAACAAACACTCATTTTTTAGTTCATAGCAAAGAACCCTACAAACCCTTTGTCGAGAATATTAAAACAAAACCAAGATTCTATCCTCTTAAGCCCAAAAAAGAAAGAAAAGATTTTTAATTTTACCTGATTGAGGAAATCTGAAATTAACAAAACTTGGGCTGGAGCAGTGGCGATTCCTGAGCCAGGGAAGTGATTATCCCCAGTTTACAATTGGTCATTCCATTAAAAACCAAGGCCGCTCATCATTTTCATGAACTAGGCTAGGTGTGTGCGCCATACGGCTTCCCTAATTCTCCACAATGTAAGCAGAGTAGCAGACTGCTGATTCCGTTTCACGTACTTCTAATGGAAAATAGAAATTAATTAGTATTTTGATTGTTAATTATTGTTTGAAACCACTCAAATTGTACATATTGTCCTTTAGGTATCAATGATGTTTTCAACTAGGAAATTCCAGCAAAAGACTTTGATTCCTTCTGTAATGAGCTAACTTTTGCAAGTTCTTTCTTTCTTGATAGTTGAAGTTTCTTCCTAGAAAGTTATACGTTGAGTTTTTACTACAACAAAGATGCCCAAACAACATTATTTAATTAGAATTTGATACAAATGAAATTCAGAAACAACTTTTTGCTTCAATTATCTTCTTGTTGGAGATATCAAGCTTTCGACTTTATTGTTTTTCATGCATCGAAACCTTGATGTACTCGCTTGAATTAACTCTCCATGGAAGTGGTGCTGCACAACTGATACTAACAGCATGGGTCAAGAAAAATTTTGCAGTCTTTTGGCAAAAAGTTTAAACAACTACAAATTTACGTACTTTTTAGTGCACATCTTTTCATTATTAGCAGCATTGTACAAGGTCAAGTTGGTTGTGTATTCATGCTAAGAACGTCTCCAAGCATGCATGGAGCATAGAGATATTGTGCAACCAAGGTACATGTTATTATGTGCCCATAACTCAGAACTAGCAGAATACTGAAAACTTTATTGCTATATAATCTTCTTTAGTATATAATATGACGGAAAATTTATTTTGGAATTATTTGCTCAAACAAACAAAGCATTTTAACAATTTTTTCTGTACTAGGAATGGATGTAATATTCTTCTATGGCACGTACAAGCGCAGCTAAGCTACTGAACACCGGAAATAAAGATTGATGTTTATTATGCTACTGAGCATACTTGATCTCAACCCAGCATTTAGGTCGTTGACACTTTCCTTAGGTAGCAGCAAAACCTGTGCTTCATTCACAAAATTCATTTTGGTCTCCCGATATCTGCACAGCCCTGAAATCCTGTTCCTGTCTGTGCGATCATAACTCTGCTCACCAGGGCGCCTTAGTAAAGTGCAATGTCGACCAACAGTGCTCGATAGTTGACCCCATGATCCAATCCAAGTCAACCTAATTTACAGTTGGGCAAATTGAGTATAACCCCTTTAAATGAAAATCTAACACCAATCCACTCAAAAACTGTCCAACCAGCCAATCGCCAAATTCGGTGCATTTTGAAAATAGGGTAAATTATATATAAACCCTTTGTAATTTTACATAATGCTAGATGACACTCCTAATTTCAAAATAGCCACATAAACTCCTTGTAATTTTGTGTAAAGTGAAAAATGGGTGGAATAAAAGATTGGTTATGGAGATTGAACCTAAAGCGCTCCAAAAGTACATGTGCTAGAATCATAATATCTAGTTAATTTCCCTATAATTTACATGAAATCCACTTTATCCCCTATAATTTTCATAGTTATCCACATAATTCCTTTATAATTTATGTAAGGTAGTTAGGTTGTTTGATTTAGTATTTAAATTGGAATTTTAATTATCAACATTGCAAAGTCTATTCTCTGTCTAATTTTTACTTTAGTTGAAACCATAAAAAGGGTAAAATGGATATTTTGAAACATTAGAGAAGTCATGTGGTAGTAGGTAAAACCATATGGGGATTATGTATAATTTACCCTTGAAAATATTAAACCCATGGTTTGCTCATAACCGAAGTATATAACGTGCTGGTCATCTTGAAAGTTTAAAAAAAAAAAAAAATTAATAGGAAAAGGATGGAATTTAAGAAATAGAGAGGGGAAAGAGAGGTTAGAAGCCAGGACTTATAAGTCCAAGGCCTTGAAGGTCAACTCGCAAGTTGAACATATAACTAGTTAATGCTTGCAGAGTTGCTGTATCTAATCTTTCATTGCTTTATGCCGCTAAATGAGTTCGTTTAAAGTAGCGAGATCAGGTGTTTAGAGCAAAATCCTTCGGTGTGTATAATTTTGCTCATTTCCTCTTCAAAATTCCATTCCTTGTAGATGAAAGAATTGGAAATTTGGGGCTCCAATAAAGTGAAGGGTTTTAAGTGTAGTTAAAATGGCTTTTAATTTTTATATATTGATTTGTAATATTACCATATATGAGCCTGAAGAAAAAATGTAAGCATATATGCAAATATCTCTCTATATGTAAAGCATGAGCAACTTTTCGTGTCAAAATTTTGAGTTAGTTCATAAAATTCCAAAAATACACTGGCTTCCTATTTTTTTCCTCCTACCCACTTCCCTTTTTCTCTCACGATGACATTCAATAAAAATGACATTATTACTGAAATTAATTTTTAAACTTAACTACAGAACTAATTATATATATTGCCAACGCCACTTACCATAAGTATTGTAACTATCAGGTTAACTAGAGGGTCTCGGGAACAGCAGTTAAAAGACCAAAACCTTTTTTAATGGTAAAAAGGTTATGTACAAATAATTCTTTTTTATTCCTAAATGACACACGCATCAATTGTGCTCTTAACGCTAGTATCGTTTATGTTGTTAGTAAATTGTAGAAGTTAATAGTTATATTGTTGTTCTTCTTGACAAGAGGTAGGCAGACGTTTTTATCGAGTTTTCTGAGTAAGAATTCAATTATGGCATGATATTATCATCCTCTTATGTGTTTTACTTAAGCTGTGATTTGTTAGAGCCTGAATTTGTTGATCAGACAAGAAACAGACATGATGCTTTTATTAAATATTGATAGTCAAAGTCTTCATTAACCAGATTAATTTAACTCCAAAATCACCTGTTGGTCTCGTCTGATACTTAGTCCATCTATCTGGTGCATGGGGCACATTTTTTCAGGGTCGAGTTGGTAAAGAGGAGTCTTAAGTATTAGTTTTTCAGAAAAGTGAAGCTAAATGTAGAGAGTGTTTAAATGCAAATTGGATAATAAATCTGAATATAAGCAAAAGTTAGTACGTTACAATCAGATGTATGAACCGTGCAGCAGTGTCCACTGTAAAAAAATCCAACTATATAATGTATCTCTCGATTTTTTATTTTTATTTTTTGTTTTCCCAACCGGTTACAACAACCAAAAACCGTTTAACAGATACTCCTAGTTAGGTTATTTCATTCATTAATTATCCATGTCGTCATATTATTTAAGATACCTAAGAATTAGAAATTTTAGATTCAAATCTCCTTTTTTCAATTTCAGTTTCTTGAATCCCACTCCTTTCCTTTTAGGAAAAAAGAGTTTTAAAAAAATTATGCATATAAAATAGTGTATGAGCGGACAAGATTTGGGTTGCCGACGTACAACTCGAGCCGAGACTTGCAACAGAAGATCACATAGCAAGACTATCCCCCAATGCAACTCCAATGCCTAAATAAGCAAGAATGACAAGAGGCCAAGGTGTTCAGAGAAGCGGAAGTAGTAGTCGTTATCTCGTTCATGGGAGAGATGGAAGGTATTTATACTAGCGGTGAAGGGCGAGAATCATGAGAAATTGGGTTCGTAGGCTGATCTCACTGGTAGAAGTTGCTCAGCAATGTTAGCCGTAGGCCTGTCACAGTACAGCATTAGACGGCACAAGTCACATTAATCAAATCAATAGCGCATGACAGGGCCCATGACAGAGTAACATATGCACCTAGACTTTAAACAAGTGCACAAATTCTGAGTATACTCGGTCAAGTATGCAGTGAAAACAATCAAAAAGTCCAAAGGATTCGTACACAAGCTTTCATGCTATCAATCTACATGGGTGGCTTGACTTGTCTTAATTTATCACACGGTTCGAAATACCAAAATGGATTAGGTAGTGAACAAAGGAAGAAATTTTGAGAGTAGCTGATAATAGAAGTTTCTCATTTGTCCAATTCAGGACTTGACTAATCAAATCAAAGCTTTATAAAAAGAAAACGGCAACCATTCTGATAATAGAAGTTTCTCATTTGTCCATTTCAGGAGTTGACTAAACAAATCAATGCTTTATAAAAAGAAAACGGTAACCATTTTAGTCTGGTAATTGCCACACGAAAGGGTGATACGAAAGAGCACCTTCAAGTCAAATAAAAAATATTTGTTAAAATGGTTTCACCAACTAAGTATGAAATTTCTAACATTGATAATCTTCTTTTATTTTTTCCAATTTGTTGTTTTCTTGTCTTTTTTGGTCAGCTTATTGCAGAAGCAACATTTAAGGCTCATATTGCTTTTTATTACCCAACTTAGATAGCAGTTCATATTATCAAAAAAAAGAGGGATAGCAGTTCTATTTCTTTTTTTTTTTTTTTGTATTTCTTTTGTTTGTTTTACAATAGTTTAAGAGCCACCAAAGATGAATCATAATATCCCCTTACTAATCCATCTCTAACTATATGATAGTTAAAAGTACTTGACGAACTTCATAGTAACTTAGTGGAGACTAATTTCTTACGAAATTCTTATACTAGCATAGGACTCGTACAAAAACTTGAGCTTCCATCAAAAGGACTTGTGATTTGAACCTTGACAAAACTTATGGACCAAAATCAATTTGAATTGAAACCATCAAGAAAGAAAAAAGTTAAACTAAAAACTTAGAGACTAGATAATTTTCTTATTTTATAAATGTTTCAGGAGTACTAAGGAAATTATTCACCCAAAATGATTTCAAGACCCTCAAATATATCAAGTTTTGAATTAAATTAGAAAAATAATAGGCAAAAGTGGTTAGAGGGCTATGTGGTCAATATTTCTCAGAAATTAAATGAAATTGAACATGTCGATTTAAAGTAATAGTCCAAAAAAAAATTGTCAATTTCAAGAAAGAAATAGATTCATTCAATAAATTCTAAAGCTGATGATTGTCACAACATTCGCTATTAAAACTCAACAGTGAAGGCTTTTGATTCTTTACATTAGACCCTGTACACTTAATTTTTCTATCTTACACTTCCACAGCTATCAAACGCCAAAAAATTCTACAATGATTTGCTTCAGAACGAAACACAAAAACTAAAGCAAAAATTTCCATGTTGATCTTTTAAAAAAAAAAAGCAGGAAAAAGAAATTCTTGATCTATTGGGTAAAAACAAAATCTAGAAAAATGAAATGCTTAAAAAGAAAAAGAGGAAGAAGAAAGGAAATTTACGCGTTGATTAGGTATTGACTAAACGCCAATAATTTAATGAATATTTTCACGTCGGCTTTGAATGAGGAATGTGGACTTGGATTACCGATACAACAATGTAATTAATATAGTGAGAGTGGTGGCAAAAGATTAAAAAAAAAACTACTCTACCATTTAATCTTTTTCAAAATATTTCAGTTTGTTATCTGAATTCAATATTTTCCTAGATTCCCCTTTAAAGCAACATAAACTCGATTTACACTTTTCATTAGAAGCAAATTTTGATTAAGTAATTGGCTTTCAATCATTTATGTGACCTAACTGTCATCCTACTGTTTAGTCTTTCAAATACATTGATAGTTCGGGAAGGGGAGAGTTGTATTGGGTGACAAAAATGGAGAAATTATAAGTAAGAAATTCTAAATTCAAGATATCCCACTTAAATAAAAAAAAATTTGATAGTCAAAATGGCTATTTTTTAGATTCATTTGGGCAAAGTAAAATTATTATCCATTTCAGGGGTGTCAGTGTAATTAACCCTATCTCAAAGCCTTACAATCAAAAGACCCCAATTATCCTCCAAGTCATCTCTTCCCTTTTAAACCCTCCAATAAAGATGCAATATTGTCATGGTCAAGTAATTAATTCAAGCTGTAGAAACCGACATTTGAGATATGAATATTGGTGATGTGCTTATAATAGAAAAGTTTCTCTGAAGATCATGGATTCGAAGAAGCCAATTAAAGGATGCTCTATTTTATTTTTTTTTTGACAAAATATCTACTGATTTTTATTCATGGTGTGTAATCATGTTGGTAGGGAAGGTAGCAATTGATATGAAATCCCAACTATGGATCATGGCATGTAGAAGGATGTCTAAAACATCGTGTTCTAATGAATGCTAGTTTAGAGAAGCTGTAGAAAGTAACGTTAAGATTATGAAATCAGAAACTTTAATGGCACTCCCTTATTTGTTAATATCACACATAAATTAAATATAGTTGCTTAAACATGGCCAACAAATTATTGCTCTTTCAAAGATTTAACTTTTTTATGAGCATTTGTACTAGACCACGTAGAAAAAAAGGGAATAATATTAGATCTTTGAAGAAATACAAAATTAACTACTAAATATACAACTCACTTGAACTACAAAAATGTACACCCCCATAGAATTTTCATAATACATACCAATCACAAGTAGACTTTGAGGAATCCAAGTTTTGATACAAAAAAAAATGAATTTCACCGATATTGTTGGACTTAATTAGATCGATCTTAATTTATCAATATTTTTCTACTAGAGAATTTGTCTTCCATGGTCGATTTGGAAAGCCTTAGTTATTTTTCTTCTTTTTTTTTTGTAGAAAAGAAGAAAATAAAGCGGCTGTGTTTGAATAGGATACATTGTTGCTCCAATCTGTGAAGTTTTGTTTTAGGGAGGCCAATCTACCGACATGGAAAAGGAAACAAATAAAAATAAAACAGGGCATTATAATCTCCTATAATAAGAAAGATGGGCCATTGGGAGTGTCAGCAATAAAAAGGGTAGTGCCATTATAATTCTCCTTTCTCTAATATGAGTGCAAAATTTTTCTTTATTTTTTCTATGGACCAAGGACATCATCATTAAAAAGATCCCTCTTTCTTGAAATCGAGATAGGGTTATGAAAACATTTTTGTAAAAGTAGTTTTATATATAATACTGTAACACTTTTTATAATATGATATATCTAAAATTAAAAGGATAACAAAAATAAAAAAGATAACAAACTTTTCCAAAAGACTAATCCAAACAAAGTCCGTCCAAGTTTCTCACCCATTCATTCTCCAAGCCTTCATAATCTGTTTAAATTAACTTGAAGCATGCTTGTAATAAGATTTGCATAACCAACATTTCTTAAAAAGGATTTTTCTAATGGGTGACTATTCCATTAGTAAAGTTGAATCAGACATAACTTAATATATGGATATAAAATATTACAATTATTGCATTCCCTACACTTAGACACTTTCTCAATTAATTATACTTTTCTAAAAATGATGTGTCTGGATTACTAAGTTATTCTAAATAATATTTCGTGTACATCATAAATATATTTTTCAATTCACATTTTTATATCACATACATTATATTACAAAAAATGCTACAATAACTTTTCTAAATAATATTTTAAATAATACTCTACCCAAACACATTCTAACGAGTGTACATAGAACCCCTTTCAATGAGTGTACATAGGGTACTCATTAATTAACCATTATTCAAATGTTATAGCACACCATCAAGAATAAGTCCTAGTCATTTAAATACCATATACCAAGAAAATTGATATAAGCTATTGATATGTCGTACTCATCTGTAATCAAGATCTTGAAACACCAATGTACTGGTAATATAATCATTAACAACACCTCCTACATTTGTTCCAGTTAACGTCAAATCTATTATCAATCAATCCGTCGATGATAGAATACGAGAATTCATCCTACATCGTATTTTCTTGTGTCTTCTTTGGTCAAATCTTTTATTTCTCTTTGTCTTTATTATCCAACCTAAATAGCAGTTTCAAAGCTTTTATGTCTCTATGTATTTATTTCGTCTGTTTCTCAATAGTTTAAGGGCCACTATAGATGAATAATAACTGCCCCTGCTAATCAATTTCAACCTTTAAAGGGGTCTCCTCGTACTGTTAATGTAGAGATTTTTTTTGTGGGTGAAATGAAGTTTTGGTGCTTAATATTTGGTTTATGTGTCAAATTGGTCCCCCAATGTTTCGGTTAAAATAAATCTAGTCAACATAATTTGTGATTTTAGCTAATCTTCAGTCTCACGTAATAATTAAACTGGATCATGATATAAACAAATCTTCATGGTAGATAGCATAAAAATAAAAGATTAATCTAAAATTGAATAGCCGCATGAATCGACCATACATTTTGTTCTCTTCAATCTCTTAAAAAAAAAAAATTTTGTTGAAGCAGTAATCTCTGAACTTCGACCCTTTAGAAATAGTTAATGATCAACAAATCTAGCCAAACTGCGCCATTTAAAACTAAAATTCTTCCCAGTCTTATATTTGAAAAGTTATTGTAATTACCTACTCTGCTTGATAGTAAAATGCTAAAACCTTTTGAACGATAATCATCTTCAAATAAAATCTTTTTTCACAAATGATGTTTTCTCAGTATATTAAACGACCTTAAACGTTATCTGTTCCCTCAACTTTTCATTTCCTTGTTTTAACCTAAAAAATCTGATTATCTAATCAATTTAAAGCTTATACTTTTCTGGCAAATAAAATAGGTCAACCAAGCAGAATTAAAGATGTTTTCTGACAGTAGTTTGATCCATGCGCAGCTAATTACATTCCTTCAACAAAGTAGATATTTTTTACTAAAACAGACTACCTATATGATAGTTGTAAAATACTTAATAGACTCCGTAGTAACTAATTAGTATAGAATGCTTCTTACAAAATTATTACACCAGCTAATGACTCGTACAAAATTTGAGTTTCCATGAAAAGGACTTGTAATTTGAACTTGGACAAAACTTTGGGGACCAAAATCCATTGAAATTGAAAGCATTAATAATTAAAATAAAGTAAAAGCTTGGAGACTAAATAATTCTTCTGATAAAAATTTCAGGACTAAGGAAATACTCACCCAAAGATGTTTTTAAAACCTAACCATATCAACTTTTTAATTAAATTAGAAGGGATAATTCCAAAAACCTCCCCTAAGCTTTCTGACAATTTCACTCATCTCCATTTAGGTTTGAATAATTACACTAACCTCCCTTCATATAGTAACATGACTATAATATCCTTCACTTATAAATAATTCCTTAAAAAAAAACTCTACAACTCCAACTAGTTTTTCATTTTAAAACAACGGTTACCACACAAAATAAACTCTTATTCTCTCTCTCTGACTCTCTTTCCTACCTTCTTTCTCCTCGCAAATGCTATCTACACAATCATCTAATATATCTCGAATCCTCATTATTATAAAAAGGGTAAACAACAAAAAAGCCCCTTGTGGTTAAGCAATCATACATAAAAGCCCCCTGTGGTTTCATATCATACCAGTCGATACCCCGTGGTTTGAATTAACCTGAAAAGTGGACGGAAATCATCAAATATTCGGCGTGTGTCTTAAACGAACTGCAAAAGCGCGTGCATATGCGAAAAACAGATTTCCACCACAAACTTTCACCTGATAAGCCTACTTTACCCTTCACTCTTTAATAATAAGAGACCAGCTTCCAAGTCTTCCGAGTCTTCATGTTCGGCCAAAATTGAAGATTGAAGGCAGCATTCGAAGCTTGTGCAAGTAATCAATCAAGCAGAGCTTGCAGGCTAGCAAAGGAATTGCAGGAAACAAAGCCTTAAGGTAAAAATGTGAATTGTATCTGTATATATTCGGTCTGCAAATTCTGAAGGAAAAGTGCAGAAAGTACCCCAAGATGTCTTCCTCAAGCTCTCGACCAACAAGCGGGGGAAATGGAGGCAGAGGTCTTCGATACCAGTACAAGGTATGTAATTGTCGAAGGAAGGCAAAACTAAAGATTGTTGAGTCGGAAAAGCCATCGAAAAGATTGTTATATTTTGTGTGTGAAAAAGATGAATGTGGGTTCTTTTCATGGTATAACCCAATTTACAGAGACGAGCCAGATCGAGATGCACCTATTCCCGTAGTGAGCCAACCTGGTCAAGAAAATGCGTATTTGGGTGGCATGCTCTCAAAACTAGAAAATTTGGACAATGAAATGAAGAATTTGAAATTGCTAGTTGGAGGTTGTGTTATGGTATCTATCTTTTCTATTTTACTGTTGTTGATGTCTACCAGATAAGATAATGGTAGGCTGTTGTTGATGATGTAGTTCTTCATCTATCAAATTGCTAGTTGGTAGGCTGCTGGTGATGTATGGAGTTTTGTTGCAGTGAAATTGAGCAAAATTGGTAATCGACATCTTGGAGTTTTGTTTTGGTAATCTGCATTTTGAAAACACCAAAAAATGAACGAAATAAGCTAGCTGGAGTTTTGTTTGCACATTAGTAGTCTTAGCTCAACTAGCTGCATTTCAGCAGGTAGTCTTAGCTCAACTAGTTGTGGAGTTTTGTTTGGTGTCTACCCCAACTGAATAATGGTCAGATTTGTTCTGGTGTTTCCACTACGGGTAAGAAATATACCTGCTGAAAATTGGACAACAACCGATACAGAAGACAAACAAAAAAAGATTGGACAGCAAGTGAAATAGAAGACAAAATTGAATCTAGTTGCCAGTTGCCATTCCGCATAACATTCATCTCAACTTGCCCAAGAACATAGATTCAGAACTATTTCCAGAACAAAGAGTGTAACTACAAAATCTGTTTCCAAAATATTCAGTAACTACAAAATTTGGTTGCCATTTCAGGGAACCAAAATCTAGTACCCAAGAACTTCATTCAGTCACCACAAAAATAGTAAATACATAAGCTAAGTGTATGCAGAACATAGATTCCATCACTGTTTCAAGAGTCATTCAGTAACTACAAAATCAGCTTGCTATTTCACACAACCAAAATCTGGTACTCAAGAACTTCATCTAGTCACCACAAAAATAGTAAATACATAAGCTAAGTGTATGCAGAACATGTAGACACCAAATTTTTAAATAATTTGTATGTTGCATCTAATTCATAATTTTGTTTTAGATTGTCTGCATTTTAGTTGTTATCTTTTTATTTGTCTTTTATTTGCTAATTATTTGTCATATTATTTTGTTCACGTTTTAGCTTTTAGTTTTAGTTTTAAGTTTTAACGTAAAATAAAAGAAAAAGGAAAAAAAAAGAAAATTGCCCACAAAATATGTTTTATGTCTTCTAAATTCAATCTTTTGGCATTTTGTTTATTTTGGTTATTTTATTTTTGAAAAAGAAAAAAGGAAAATGATGAAAAATGATGAAAATGAAAGAAAAGATCGAAAATGGTAATTTTGTTATTTTTAGTTTGTTTATTTTGATGTGTTTGTAATTAAAATTGTTGTTTTTATTATTTTTTAGTTTTACTATTATTTTTGTTAAATTATTAAGTTGAGAAAAGAGAAAAGAAAAAAAAAAAAAAAGAAAAATCATCACAATTCCATTTTTCTGCCGGATCACATTTCATTTCCCCACCGCACACTCCACCAACCTCACCACGGTTTCTCTCCATTTCCTCTCGACATTACCACTCCACCTCACATTGGAATCATCGACCAGAGAGACAAAAGAGGGAGCTGCACCTTGCATCAGAAAAAAAAAGAAAACTCGAGAGCTGCAATCTTTCTGGTTTTTGTCCGTGAGCTCGAAGGAAGAGAGGGAGAAGTTGTGCGTGAGTTCCCTTCGTTTCTTTTTAACCTCCACTAGCTGCAATCATCTTCCAACCAACACCATTTTCCATTTCCTCTCTGCACCAACTTACCCCAGTCCGCAACCAAACACTCCCTCTCCAGCTTCTGCCTCGTGATCATCGACCATGAAAGTGAGAGAGCTGCACCCGGCAAGCTGAGACTGAGAGTGAGGGAGAGCCGAAGTCTTTGCTCTGTTTTTTTTCTGTTCGTGAGTTAAAGAAAAGAGAGTGAGACTTGCGGTTCTGCAACAATTCCATCCGTGAGTTGGGGAGGAGTTTGAGTGCCAAACTTCCTTCATTTTAGTTGCGAGCTTGAGCAAGAAAAAGGACGGACTAGCAGGCTGCATTCTGGTTAGCCGAGAGGGAGAAGTATTGCAGCCGCTTGTTGTGTGAGCTCGGTCTTAAGCTGAGCGCACAACAACATTTCCCTGCCTTGGTATCACCTACAAGGAGAAACCAAAGAACCATCTCCACCGACAACCACAGTCACGCCAACCCAAAACAGAAAACCTGTCGCATGCTTGTGAGCCGAGAGGAGGAAAACATTTTCCAGATTTTCGTGTGAAAGCTTGACTAGTTGTGAGGTAATTTATGGATCATTTTTAGGATAAATCTGAGGTAATTTGAGTTATCTAGTGACATGCATGTGATGTTAGAGCAGTCGGATGTTGAATTGAATCATTAGAAAATTCTGTTTTGAATATTGAGGTACCATCCGAAAGCTGAGATGATAATGCACTCTATTTCTGAATTCCTGTGATGACTTGAGCACTTAAGTAGATTTAGCCAAATGAAAATGTGATGATTTCCACCATGCATGTTGATTTGTACCTTCGGATGGCATAGTGAAAGCCTGCAGAAATTCTGGTTAGATATAAAGCTCCTGTCGTGAGCTTGATGCACTTGTTTTATTTTTGCTGCTGAATGGGTCTGAATTTGGACAATCTGAGCATGAAAGATGTTTATCTAATTGGATTTTGGATGATTATCAGGATTAGAGTCTTGCATGTGTTAAGTTTCGCAATCAAATGGTAAAAACAAAGCTGTGGAAAATTCTGTCTTGGCTAGAAATTTTGCCGTGAGCTTGCTTGGAGTAGTGCAGCTTAAATTGGTTTTGATTTTTGTAATTTGGGCTTATAACCATAAATATGCAGCTAATAATGAGTACTTAGGCCCTGCATGTAGCCAATCAGTTTGATAAAACAGAGGAATAAAAATTCAAAAGTGCAATCTGCCTTAAGGCGAGATCATCCGGGCTAAACAGAAAAATTTCTGGAAATTTTGATGGTTATGGATATTATTTGAACTTGATTTTGGATCCAATCTGATAGATAGTTTGTTATTTGGTCTTGCATGTGATCTTTATGGCTGGGAATTCGGTTGTATGGCTGGAAAATTTTATTGGATGTTGCTGGATTGTTAAACAATTTTTCCAGTTTAGCCGTTGAAGTTGTTTTGGAAATTGCATAGGTATTTTAGCATGAATTTTGCTGGAAAAGTGTTTGATTTTCACTTGGTTAGGTGTTTGACTAATTAAAATTAGATGATTAAGCTTTGCGGGAAGTCTTTTGGTTCGGCTAAGCAAGAGAAAAAAAAATGAAATAGTGGGCGGCTACATGCAAGTTCATCCAAGAATGGTGAACAGAATTTCCGGAAATTTTGATGGTTATGGATATTATTTGAACTTGATTTCTGAGCTGGAATTATTCATATGCTAGCTTGATACGTGCATAAGGAATTTAAGAGTTTATAAGCATGTCCAAACCAGAAAATGAAATAAAAATAGTAAGCTCTTAACATAATTATTCAACCGAGGTAAATTCGGATTCATGCCCAAGCACTTGCTGGAAAATGCATTTCAACTTGCCAAATCAGTTTTATATGTTCCAGATTTTTCAACTTGCTAAACGTACTTTATTTGTGTTTGCACTGGATTTTGCTCAGTTTTTCTTTCTATTTGTTTGGATGATGGCTTGCCGCCTAGTTTAAAGCCTTGTGTTTGGATTTGATTGTGTTTGAAAGCTGGATTTTGTAAATTGCCGAATTGCTGGATTTTGTAAATTGCTGGATTTTGTGTTTGCACTGGATTTTGCTCAGTTTTTCTTTCTATTTGTTTGGGTGATGGCTTGCCGCCTAG
This sequence comes from Coffea eugenioides, assembly GCF_003713205.1. NCBI lineage: Eukaryota > Viridiplantae > Streptophyta > Magnoliopsida > Gentianales > Rubiaceae > Coffea > Coffea eugenioides. The sequence goes on along the minus strand of NC_040045.1, from coordinate 26,360,916 downwards.
TTTAAAGCCTTGTGTTTGGATTCGATTGTGTTTGAAAGCTGGATTTTGTAAATTGCCGAAAGGATGTTTACTGCACTTTGTTTCTTGCTTTCGTGGTTATTACCTGCTTCCTTTGAGTGTAGTGGAGAAGGATACTTGACTCACAGTAGCGAATTGGTCAAACTTGATTTTAATAGGGATCTAATGGTTCAATTTCATAGTTATTAGTGGTTCTTTAATTTTTGTTTTTGAAGAATTTGTGTTGTTTGATTTACTATTAAATTGGTACATTAATCCTTTGTTTAGTGGTTGTAGCTCCAATTTAGAATCTTTTCCAACTTATTAGCACCACAAAAGGGGACGGTATACTTTCTTTTATCTTTTTTTGTATCTCCCTATGTGATCCAACTTGCTAAATGAAAATTGCATGCCTACTTGGTTTTCTTAAATGTTTATTAATGCCTTTCATTTATTTACTTTTATTTCATTTTTAAATCTTTCTTTTATTTTCATTTATGGGGTATGTGTACACCTCTTGGCTTGTAATAGATAGGGCATAGCAAGTAATTTGGTCCATTTTCCCTTTCCCCTTTGTTTTAGCTAGCAAATGTAATAGTTAGGGCTTTAATCGTCTTATTTGTCTTGCATGCTTAGTTACTATGTGTTAACTTACTTTATTAGGTTTTGCATCTAGTCGAGCATGTTAAGTGTTACGTGCTACGTGTTTATGGGCGTTTGGCATGTCTACTAGCTTTCTGTAGTGTAGACGAATGGAATGGATGAATGTATGTTTCCACTAGTCCAACGCTAGTCGGAATTCATAGAATGGGCTAGTCCAACGCTAGACCCAATAGGCTTTTTCCTTTCTTTTCATTAGTGCATCATTTGCTTGTTCACCACATATCATGCAACTTTCTCTAGTTTTATCATTTTGCATGCCCCTCGAACCCCTTTTCCCTCCATTTTAGGATATTTGCATCTCATGCTAGTTATAGGGTCCATTTGCCTGAGAAACCCCCTTGGGTAAGGGAAACGAGCGAGTGTGGCTTCAAAATAGCCTTAGCACGCTAGTTTTTCCTTCTAATCAAAGGGAAAATTAAAATCACAAAAACTAGAGGTCATTCCCGTACCCGACCTGATGCATTCCTCTAAGTTCATGCATTTTCATATCGTTTTCTCACTATTTTCCTCACTAATTATATATTTTAAATCCACATGTCATATTCACACACTCATTCACTTTCTTTACTTTTCACTTCACACATTGCACCTATTTTACTTATATATTTACTATTTTCATTCACTTGCACACAAGCATTTATATTTTTATTCATTTGCACACAAATAATTTCAAATTGCACACATGCACCTTTTTCCTACACTTTGCACACTTACACTCTCATTTGAGTCCTCATTTGCATCGTTCATGATTTTCTATGAGGTCTTTTCTTATTGACCTTCACAATTCATGTGAATGGGATCAAAAGCCTCATCAGAGACATTTCTAGACTTAAGATTGCATTTCTCATCCATTAGTCATATCCAATTTGCAATACATACTTTGGGTAGGAAATATAGGAAAGTAAGGGTTAAATCACGCAACTAGCCTTGGTTAGGTCGAAGGGGTGCCTTGGATTTTTATCCTTGCCTTCCCCTTCGTCAAATGTGACTCCCGAACCTTTTTCTTTGTTTTACGTGGACTAGGAGTCGTTTAAAAAGGGTTTTCTTATTTTTTTTTCTTTAAAAATTTCATTTTTTGGGTGACTTGGTACACCCTAACTCTATACCAAGTGGCGACTCCATTTTTCATATAAAAACCCTTTTTGGACTATTTTTCTTGGGTCAAATCGTCGCATTTTCAAAAGTCCCATTTAGACCCATTTTTGTTTCTATCAACAAAATTCATTTTTCCCAAATCAATAAAATTCAACAAAAAACAATTATTTTATTTTTTATCAAAAAGTGGGGCGCGACAGTTGGCGACTCCACTGGGGACTTCCTAAGTGGGTCCAAGCATTTGACTTAGCCATTCGTTTCCTTTTTCTACCCTTTTTATGCATTGCATTTGGATATTAGGCTTGCATTTTCCATTTTTAGGGCCTTTTTGCCTCGCGCGCGTATCCAACTATTCCCTCACTCACGTATGTGTGATTGGTTGATTGGATGTGTGTTTACTTGTTATCTCGCGCTTGCATTGCATTTTGGGAGGTATGGGTCACCCTAGAGCCTCGCGCTGGTTCTTGACCCTTCCCCTCCAAACGAGCACTAGTATACGAGCATACGCTTTACTTCTTTTATCCCTTTTATTTTTCTTTAGTGGCTTGTCACGCCACTCCACCCTATTAGGATTAGGTGACTCACTTGGGCATGTGATCACGACACGATGTGTGTGTAGCATGTTCCAATGGGTCACTCAATCTTCCGCTTAAAGCTATTGGTTGATAGCCTTTAGCTTTTGGTCGAAGATTGAGGTTTTGATAGATTCACTCAAACACGTAGCCGTGACACGATGTGTGCGTAGCGGTGTTTGGGGAATCGCTCGAGCCACCGACAAAGAACCTTGGGATTGGTGACCCTTGGTTTCTAAGTCTGAAGGCTCGGGGACCTGAGCTCATCGAGTCTAGATGCATTAGTGAACCCCAACCTCATGCATCCATGATAGCTTGCCTAGGGTAGAGTCGGCCTTATCCTAAGCTAGGGACACTATTCACGAGGGGAGGGGTCCAACCTTTTTTTCCTTTTTATTGCTTTGATTGCTTTATCTTGTTGTTACAATGTGTTATGTGTACTATCAACTGCACTAACCATTTTTTTTGTTTTCTTGGCCTGCATTCATGTGCCATAGCAATAAGGGGCCTCTTTGGCACTCTTTTAGTGACTCATCCACTAGATAGCTCACATGTCTAAATTTCAGTCTTTGCACTTACCTTTCAGTAAATACATTTCATGTTTAGACCTTTTCCCCCCGTTGCATTATTTATGTCCTTTAGCTCACATTTCATGTTTGTCACATATTTACATAGCTTTAATAAACTGGCATCATGCATAAACCATAGAAAGGGAATGCCACATAGGGAATCCCGTGTTTAGGAATAAGCCACCTTGTGTCTCGGATACTTAATCCAGTGAGACTTACACGTTTACATTTTGTACCATCCAAAGGGGTAGTGCACAAGGTAAGGTAGGATCCGATTATTTTCATAAAGTGATCCTTGGAATATGAGCATCTAATAATCACTTTTGGCCATTTTTATCAAAATTGGTAAAAATCCTTTGCGTAAAGGACATTAATTTGAAGAAAATTCACAAATGATTCCTCATGGTTGAGATGATAAATATGGAGGACAAATCTTGATTTTAGAAGGCTCATAGACTAATTTTCTGAAATCACTAATGGCCGGACAATTCAACCAATCCATTTTGCCAATTCATTCAATAAATCGTCAATTCACTTGACCAATTTACCCTTCTTAGGGTCATCCGGTCGATTTTGAATAAATCATCAATTCACTTGACCAATTTACCCTTCTTAGGGTCATCCGGTCGATTTTGAATAAATCATTAATTCATTTGACCCATTTACCCTTTTTAGGGTCACCTGGTCGATTTTGAATTCATTTGGCCGATTTACCCTTTTTGGGGTCATTCGGCCGATTTTTTAATAAATCATTCATTTGGCCAGTTCACCCATTTTTAGGGCAATCGAATCGATTTTGAATAAATCAAGTTTCATTCATTTGACCAATCTACCCTTTTAGGGTGATTCGATCAATTTTTGAATAAATCATTCATTTGACCAGTTTACCTATTTTTAGGGCAATTTGGTCATTTTTAAATAAATCATCAATTCTATCCAATCTATTTGACCCGTTTTTTCTTTTTTTAGGGTTTAAGTCTAAGGGTCACCGAATAAATTAATTGAGGCATTGCAATCTCTTTTACACATTATTCCATGCGTTGCTCAAAGTAGCAATCCATTCGGACTTTTTCCTCATTTTAGGACAAATGTCTCTTTTCACTTCGATTGGCCAAATTTTTCCAAATCATTTTTTCACTCTAGCGGTTGATCGGATTCATCAGGTATTGTATAGTGCCTACTCTGGAGGACTGCATTTTCATACTAGGCCTACCCTTGGCATAAAAAGGGCTCCCCCATAGGACATGCATCCGAATTTTCTGGATATCTACTAACTCTTGCCTTTTTCTTTTCCTTTTCTTTATTTTCTTTGGAATAATTAAGCGAGGGTTGAACCTAAAGGCAATCTGTCAAAAATTCTCAGGTGATATTTCAACATAGCTTCTCGTCGAAGCCCCATCATAACGCGATCCCGTAGTCAAGCCCAGAGGAGTCGTGTAAACATGAGTTCACAACCGGAACAGTCAGATAGGTCTGCTACTACCGCTCAACCCGAGACTGCAAGTTCGGGGATTCAGTTGACTGAGATGCTTACCAAGTTTGGAGAGATGGCGTCTGAGATGGCCGCCCAAAGGAAGTTGAATGATGAGCTAATTAGCAGCGGAGTTCAACCCGAACCTGTACCCGCCAGACAGCCTGAGCAAGAGCCGTTTGTCCTACCTTCGGCCCATGCCACTGTTACTCCATCATTTCCTATTGCACCCGAAGAAACTTTCACCTATCCCACCACAAATTTGCCATACACTTACCCTCCTCATCCTTCATTTTTTCTTACTCACACGCGAGGTCCACCACCCCAAATCACTTCAAATATACCACCTGAGCCACATACCTTTTATCACCCTGTTGCTGAGCCATTCCTACCAGACCATATTGTTCAAGCCAAGCCAGAAGTGGGGGAATCTTCCGCTCCCGTTGATACAAAGCTGCTCAAACGCCTTGACCGTTTTGATGAATTCATGAGAAAGAGTCAGGGTTTGAGCAAACAAGGAGTGCTGGACTATGACGAGCTGTGTCTCTTTCCAAATGTTCAATTGCCTGAGGGGTTCAAAACCCCTAAGTTTAACAAGTACGATGGAACTGGCAATCCCAAAACGCACCTCCGCCTGTTTGCCAACAAATTGGGAAGGCCCATAGACGACGAGAATTTGCCTTTACGGCTGTTCCCGGAAAGTCTGGAGGGGGATGCACTCGACTGGTATTCCAAGCTGAAACCCGAAGAAGCAAAGACCTGGCTGGACTTGTCCAACGCTTTTGTAAAGCAGTACGAGTATAATTGCGAGTTGGCTCCAACACGAACCACGTTGGAAGGGACAAAGAGGAAGCCATCTGAGGACCACAAAACCTATGCTAAGAGATGGAGGACAATAGCTGCCAAAGTCGAGCCACCAATGACTGAGGACGAAATCATACGCACTTTCATTAAAGCACATGATCCCCCGTACTTTGAAGAAATTTTCCGCATGACTGGATGCTCGTTCGCCGCCATTGTCAATAAACTTGAGGAGTACGATGACTTCATGAAAGCTGGGAAGATTGTTAATGTCTCTGCCCTCAAATCCCAGTTGGATGCTTTGCAAGGACAGGGGACTAGTGAGAGGAACCCGCCATTTAAAAAGAAAGAGGGGGAAACTGCCTTCACCTGGAATCAAAACCCTGTCCCAAGACCCAGACCTCGACAATACCCTACCTACTCAAACCCTTACCATTCAAACCATCATCCCGTTTATCACACCAATATCACTCATCCTCGACCTCGCCCAAATTATGCCAACCTGCCTACAACCCCTTCCCAAATATCTCAACCAAGCTTTCAACAAGCTCGTCCTCGGCCTCCTTACCACCAAAGATTTCCCCCACCAAATAGACCCATCTACAACTATCCCCGACCCACTGAAACCTACCATCAAAGTCGTACCCGAACTTTCACCAACCTAGGCAGGCCTTTAGACCAATTGTATGAGCAATTGAAGGTTGCCAACAAAATAGGCGTGATTCCCCCTCCAACTTACCTTCATGGCATGCCTGCTGGGTACAATCCACATGCTATTTGTGCCTATCATTCGGGAGTACCTGGTCACTCAACCGTCGATTGCAGGGCACTCAAGCACAAAGTCCAAGACATGATCGAGGCAGGGGAAATAATGCTAAGGAAAAGAGGTGAACAAGGGCCGAGCATAAGTACAAATCCTTTCCCTGAACACAAGGACACCTTCGAAGCATCCACCTCCAATGACGAAATTTGAAAATCCTGAAGGAACTTTGCATAATTTGAATGGCCGAGTATCTTCCCTCTCGAAGGGAATTTCGGTAAATCTAGGGGTTGTTATTTACTAAGGTTCACGAAAACCATTTCTTGCATATGTGAATAGCTTAATGAAAACATCTTTTGCAACTAAGTTTTTGTCTTGTTTCCGTTTTGATTAGTTTTTCCATCAAATGCATAATTTGTTTTTTCTGTTTATTTGATTATTGTCCCGAATTTTTAATTCTTTTAGATGGCCAAAGATGGAATTATTTGACCATTTGAATATCACTGTTCTGGATTCCGATAATACCATTCATTCAAAAATTTCTTCGTGAAAAATTCCTTTGTTGAAAAGGCCAAAAATCCCTTCGTTTGAAAAGGCCACAAATCCCTTCATTGAAAAATCTCTTCATTGAGAAAATCCCTTCTTTGCCAAGTTCGAAGCTGATTGATTAAAGCAGCGCCACCGACAATTGATTTTGATGGATGAAAAGCAGCTGAACGCCATGTGCCATGGCTAATGTTATCAAAGTGCGTGGCCTGTGTTCATAACAAAAAGGTCCGCCACCGGTCCTTTAGAGAAGAAGGACAAAGAGTTAAAGCGAGATTTGCCAATGCAAGATGAAATCAAAGACGAATTTGGCCTAAACTGGTAAGGCCATTTGTCATTCAAAAAGGTGCTACCGAGTGGAGCACTTATCCTTGAAGAGATGGACGGACAAACAGTCTCTCAACCTATCAACTCGGACATGCGTAAGAAGTTCTTTATTTGATTATGCAAATTTCTTTTTGGAAATCGCGCAAGGGGCGAAACAAAAGTCAGGCCATCTTCTTTTCCAATCAAAACATTTCATCCCTAATCATCCCTTTTGAGCTATCAGAACAATAATTTTTTTCGTTTGGCAGCCCCTGAGGATTGCAAACCCCACACTGGGGCAAATTTATTTTTGAAAGAGAGATGAAAGGAAAAAGAGGAAAAGAAAGAACCCCACACTGGGGCAAATTTAGTTTTTGAAGGAAAATGCAATAGTGAAAAATGCAATGAAAAGCAAAAAGAAAATCCAATCAAACTGGGGCAAAAAAAATTTTCTCAGTTTCGTTCAAAATTGGAAGTAATTTCAAAATGATGCAATCTCAGGCTATTTCACACCCCTTTCATCAAAATTTGCTTTCAAGTCTCAACTTTTCTTGAAAAACACCTCACCTGACTTCATTTCAAAAGCCCAAAGTCCTGGCTTTCGTCATTTGCCGTATTTTCTATTGGGAAATTTGCTAATCAACTGGCAAGTGATGTCCATAATGCCTCCGCTTAGGTTTATAAGAGAAGCGCATTTTACTAATGTCAGCAATCTTCAACTTATCTTCCTGAGTCGATCATGGTCAAGCTCTTCCATTGCTGCCGTAGGTGAAAATCCGAAAGGACACCTCAAAAGAAAAGGAGGAAAAGAAAGAGAAAAAAAAAAACAACAGAAAAGGGTGGGGGCAACCTTGATGAAAACCCGAAAGGGCGCTAGGTAGGATTTTGCAGCGAGCAAGCACGAGGAAGAACAGTTGATGACTTGGTTCATTTGGAATTTCTCTTCATAATACTTCTGCCAGTGTCGAATTGCAGAACAAAGATATTCAGGGACTCGAATATGACATCCGTTGGCCAAAACTGTGTCGTTTTGTAAAAATATTTCTTTAGCAAATTCATTCTTAGGAAGCTCATTTTTTCTCAATTGCTTGTATTCATGGCATTTTTGTAGGCTTTAAGCACAAATGGTTTGTGTTTGCATTCTTTCACATATTCATTTCTGCATGATAGGTGAAATTACTTTTTAATCATCGAATTTTTGGTGAATGATAACCCCATGGTTTATTCAAAGCATACTTGGGTTCAGTCATCTTTTGAAAAGGGTTAAGGTTCAACAAAGTCAGTTACGCAGACTTCACAATATGGCAAAGCACATACCTGATCAGTTTGTAAATCGAAAAAGCTTTAGGGTGAAAAATCCAACTCAATCAACTGCCGCAGCAAAAGTTGATAAAGGCGTCGAAAGACTCATGTTTACACGATTCTCAAAGGAAAACGGATCAAATGATGGTGGCAATTTCTTTGTTTTTTTCTCTTTTGCAGAAAAATTGCATACACAGATGAAAGTAAGCACACCTCGCACTGGAATAGGTGTCGGAAAGAGTCCTCCGGTGAACAAAGGCAGATTGAAAATGTCGCAAGCAAATTTCATCAAAAAATGCAACAGCATGGCGATACAGAATCAACTCTGGACTCACATTGCAAAAATTCATCATACTGAGGCAAATTAATTTTTTGGAAAGATTTTCAAAAGTCAAAAAAAAAAAGAAAAAAAGAAAAAATCATCAATCAAAAATCAACACAGATTTTATCACGGCAGGCTCGGGTTTAATCCCACTGACCGATTGTCAAAAGCATTTTCGGGTCAGTCCCATGACCAAAAGCATTTTCGGGTCAGCCCCACGATCAAAAGCATTTTCGGGTCAGTCCCACGATCAAAAGCATTTTCGGGTCAGTCCCATGATCAAGAGCTTATTCGGGTCAGTCCCATGACCAAAAGCATTTTCGGGTCAGTCCCGCGATCAAAAGTATTTTCGGGTCAGTCCCATGATCAAGAGCTTATTCGGGTCAGTTATTTTCGGGTCAGTCAGTCCGCGGATCAAAAGCATTTTCGGGTCAGTCCCATGATCAAGAGCTTATTCGGGTCAGTCCCACGATCAAAAGGATTTTCGGGTCAGTCCCATGACCAAAAGCATTTTCGGGTCAGTCCCGCGATCAAAAGCATTTTCGGGTCAGTCCCATGATCAAAAGCATTTTCGGGTCAGTCCCACGATCAAAAGGATTTTCGGGTCAGTCCCATGATCAAAAGCTTATTCGGGTCAGTCCTCAGATCAAAAGCATCTTTCGGGTCATCCTCGATCAAAAGCATTTTTCGGGTCAGTCCTCATCAAAAGCATTTTTCGGGTCAGTCCCTCGATCAAAAGCATTTTTCGTGGTCCGTCCCCCGATTCAAAAGCTCATTCGGGTCAGTCCCATGATTCAAATATTATTCGGGTCAGTCCCACGATTCAAAGCTTATTCGGGTCAGTCCCGCGATTAAAGCTTGTTCGGGCCAGTCCCATGATTTGAATTTCCTTCTCTAGTCAGTCCCAATTTTAAATTTCTGCTCGGGTCAGTCCCGTTTTAATTTCCTGTTTGGGTCAATCCCATTTCAAAAAAAAAAATGTGTTAAAGAGGTCGATCCTCATTTCAGAAGCGTCCATTGCAGCCGAATAACACAGGTAAGTATTTGGTGTCTACTTCTTTGTCTCAAGTTTTTTCAAAACTCAGACAAAGAGGGGCAAACTGTGACCACAATTTTTTAATAATTTGTATGTTTGGCATGCTAATTCATCATTTGTTTTAGTTGTCCTGCATTTTAGTTGTTATTTTTTTATTTGTCTTTTATTTGCTAATTATTTGTCATATTATTTTGTTCACGTTTTAGCTTTTAGTTTTAGTTTTAAGTTTTAACGTAAAATAAAAGAAAAAGGAAAAAAAAAGAAAATTGCCCACAAAATATGTTTTATGTCTTCTAAATTCAATCTTTTGGCATTTTGTTTATTTTGGTTATTTTATTTTTGAAAAAGAAAAAAGGAAAATGATGAAAAATGATGAAAATGAAAGAAAAGATCGAAAATGGTAATTTTGTTATTTTTAGTTTGTTTATTTTGATGTGTTTGTAATTAAAATTGTTGTTTTTATTATTTTTTAGTTTTACTATTATTTTTGTTAAATTATTAAGTTGAGAAAAGAGAAAAGAAAAAAAAAAAAAAAGAAAAATCATCACAATTCCATTTTTCTGCCGGATCACATTTCATTTCCCCACCGCACACTCCACCAACCTCACCACGGTTTCTCTCCATTTCCTCTCGACATTACCACTCCACCTCACATTGGAATCATCGACCAGAGAGACAAAAGAGGGAGCTGCACCTTGCATCAGAAAAAAAAAGAAAACTCGAGAGCTGCAATCTTTCTGGTTTTTGTCCGTGAGCTCGAAGGAAGAGAGGGAGAAGTTGTGCGTGAGTTCCCTTCGTTTCTTTTTAACCTCCACTAGCTGCAATCATCTTCCAACCAACACCATTTTCCATTTCCTCTCTGCACCAACTTACCCCAGTCCGCAACCAAACACTCCCTCTCCAGCTTCTGCCTCGTGATCATCGACCATGAAAGTGAGAGAGCTGCACCCGGCAAGCTGAGACTGAGAGTGAGGGAGAGCCGAAGTCTTTGCTCTGTTTTTTTTCTGTTCGTGAGTTAAAGAAAAGAGAGTGAGACTTGCGGTTCTGCAACAATTCCATCCGTGAGTTGGGGAGGAGTTTGAGTGCCAAACTTCCTTCATTTTAGTTGCGAGCTTGAGCAAGAAAAAGGACGGACTAGCAGGCTGCATTCTGGTTAGCCGAGAGGGAGAAGTATTGCAGCCGCTTGTTGTGTGAGCTCGGTCTTAAGCTGAGCGCACAACAACATTTCCCTGCCTTGGTATCACCTACAAGGAGAAACCAAAGAACCATCTCCACCGACAACCACAGTCACGCCAACCCAAAACAGAAAACCTGTCGCATGCTTGTGAGCCGAGAGGAGGAAAACATTTTCCAGATTTTCGTGTGAAAGCTTGACTAGTTGTGAGGTAATTTATGGATCATTTTTAGGATAAATCTGAGGTAATTTGAGTTATCTAGTGACATGCATGTGATGTTAGAGCAGTCGGATGTTGAATTGAATCATTAGAAAATTCTGTTTTGAATATTGAGGTACCATCCGAAAGCTGAGATGATAATGCACTCTATTTCTGAATTCCTGTGATGACTTGAGCACTTAAGTAGATTTAGCCAAATGAAAATGTGATGATTTCCACCATGCATGTTGATTTGTACCTTCGGATGGCATAGTGAAAGCCTGCAGAAATTCTGGTTAGATATAAAGCTCCTGTCGTGAGCTTGATGCACTTGTTTTATTTTTGCTGCTGAATGGGTCTGAATTTGGACAATCTGAGCATGAAAGATGTTTATCTAATTGGATTTTGGATGATTATCAGGATTAGAGTCTTGCATGTGTTAAGTTTCGCAATCAAATGGTAAAAACAAAGCTGTGGAAAATTCTGTCTTGGCTAGAAATTTTGCCGTGAGCTTGCTTGGAGTAGTGCAGCTTAAATTGGTTTTGATTTTTGTAATTTGGGCTTATAACCATAAATATGCAGCTAATAATGAGTACTTAGGCCCTGCATGTAGCCAATCAGTTTGATAAAACAGAGGAATAAAAATTCAAAAGTGCAATCTGCCTTAAGGCGAGATCATCCGGGCTAAACAGAAAAATTTCTGGAAATTTTGATGGTTATGGATATTATTTGAACTTGATTTTGGATCCAATCTGATAGATAGTTTGTTATTTGGTCTTGCATGTGATCTTTATGGCTGGGAATTCGGTTGTATGGCTGGAAAATTTTATTGGATGTTGCTGGATTGTTAAACAATTTTTCCAGTTTAGCCGTTGAAGTTGTTTTGGAAATTGCATAGGTATTTTAGCATGAATTTTGCTGGAAAAGTGTTTGATTTTCACTTGGTTAGGTGTTTGACTAATTAAAATTAGATGATTAAGCTTTGCGGGAAGTCTTTTGGTTCGGCTAAGCAAGAGAAAAAAAAATGAAATAGTGGGCGGCTACATGCAAGTTCATCCAAGAATGGTGAACAGAATTTCCGGAAATTTTGATGGTTATGGATATTATTTGAACTTGATTTCTGAGCTGGAATTATTCATATGCTAGCTTGATACGTGCATAAGGAATTTAAGAGTTTATAAGCATGTCCAAACCAGAAAATGAAATAAAAATAGTAAGCTCTTAACATAATTATTCAACCGAGGTAAATTCGGATTCATGCCCAAGCACTTGCTGGAAAATGCATTTCAACTTGCCAAATCAGTTTTATATGTTCCAGATTTTTCAACTTGCTAAACGTACTTTATTTGTGTTTGCACTGGATTTTGCTCAGTTTTTCTTTCTATTTGTTTGGATGATGGCTTGCCGCCTAGTTTAAAGCCTTGTGTTTGGATTCGATTGTGTTTGAAAGCTGGATTTTGTAAATTGCCGAATTGCTGGATTTTGTAAATTGCTGGATTTTGTGTTTGCACTGGATTTTGCTCAGTTTTTCTTTCTATTTGTTTGGGTGATGGCTTGCCGCCTAGTTTAAAGCCTTGTGTTTGGATTCGATTGTGTTTGAAAGCTGGATTTTGTAAATTGCCGAAAGGATGTTTACTGCACTTTGTTTCTTGCTTTCGTGGTTATTACCTGCTTCCTTTGAGTGTAGTGGAGAAGGATACTTGACTCACAGTAGCGAATTGGTCAAACTTGATTTTAATAGGGATCTAATGGTTCAATTTCATAGTTATTAGTGGTTCTTTAATTTTTGTTTTTGAAGAATTTGTGTTGTTTGATTTACTATTAAATTGGTACATTAATCCTTTGTTTAGTGGTTGTAGCTCCAATTTAGAATCTTTTCCAACTTATTAGCACCACAAAAGGGGACGGTATACTTTCTTTTATCTTTTTTTGTATCTCCCTATGTGATCCAACTTGCTAAATGAAAATTGCATGCCTACTTGGTTTTCTTAAATGTTTATTAATGCCTTTCATTTATTTACTTTTATTTCATTTTTAAATCTTTCTTTTATTTTCATTTATGGGGTATGTGTACACCTCTTGGCTTGTAATAGATAGGGCATAGCAAGTAATTTGGTCCATTTTCCCTTTCCCCTTTGTTTTAGCTAGCAAATGTAATAGTTAGGGCTTTAATCGTCTTATTTGTCTTGCATGCTTAGTTACTATGTGTTAACTTACTTTATTAGGTTTTGCATCTAGTCGAGCATGTTAAGTGTTACGTGCTACGTGTTTATGGGCGTTTGGCATGTCTACTAGCTTTCTGTAGTGTAGACGAATGGAATGGATGAATGTATGTTTCCACTAGTCCAACGCTAGTCGGAATTCATAGAATGGGCTAGTCCAACGCTAGACCCAATAGGCTTTTTCCTTTCTTTTCATTAGTGCATCATTTGCTTGTTCACCACATATCATGCAACTTTCTCTAGTTTTATCATTTTGCATGCCCCTCGAACCCCTTTTCCCTCCATTTTAGGATATTTGCATCTCATGCTAGTTATAGGGTCCATTTGCCTGAGAAACCCCCTTGGGTAAGGGAAACGAGCGAGTGTGGCTTCAAAATAGCCTTAGCACGCTAGTTTTTCCTTCTAATCAAAGGGAAAATTAAAATCACAAAAACTAGAGGTCATTCCCGTACCCGACCTGATGCATTCCTCTAAGTTCATGCATTTTCATATCGTTTTCTCACTATTTTCCTCACTAATTATATATTTTAAATCCACATGTCATATTCACACACTCATTCACTTTCTTTACTTTTCACTTCACACATTGCACCTATTTTACTTATATATTTACTATTTTCATTCACTTGCACACAAGCATTTATATTTTTATTCATTTGCACACAAATAATTTCAAATTGCACACATGCACCTTTTTCCTACACTTTGCACACTTACACTCTCATTTGAGTCCTCATTTGCATCGTTCATGATTTTCTATGAGGTCTTTTCTTATTGACCTTCACAATTCATGTGAATGGGATCAAAAGCCTCATCAGAGACATTTCTAGACTTAAGATTGCATTTCTCATCCATTAGTCATATCCAATTTGCAATACATACTTTGGGTAGGAAATATAGGAAAGTAAGGGTTAAATCACGCAACTAGCCTTGGTTAGGTCGAAGGGGTGCCTTGGATTTTTATCCTTGCCTTCCCCTTCGTCAAATGTGACTCCCGAACCTTTTTCTTTGTTTTACGTGGACTAGGAGTCGTTTAAAAAGGGTTTTCTTATTTTTTTTTCTTTAAAAATTTCATTTTTTGGGTGACTTGGTACACCCTAACTCTATACCAAGTGGCGACTCCATTTTTCATATAAAAACCCTTTTTGGACTATTTTTCTTGGGTCAAATCGTCGCATTTTCAAAAGTCCCATTTAGACCCATTTTTGTTTCTATCAACAAAATTCATTTTTCCCAAATCAATAAAATTCAACAAAAAACAATTATTTTATTTTTTATCAAAAAGTGGGGCGCGACAGAACATAGGTTCCATCACTGTTTCAAGAGTCATTCAATAACTACAAAATCAGCTTGCTATTTCACACAACCAAAATCTGGTACTCAAGAACTTCATCCAGTCACCACAAAAATAGTAAATACATAAGCTAAGTGTATGCAGAACATAGATTCCATCACTGTTTCAAGAGTCATTCAGTAACTACAAAATCTGGTTGCCATTTCACACAACCAAAATCTGGTACCCAAGAACTTCATCCAGTCACCACAAAAATAGTAAATACATAACCTAACAGTATGCAGATCAGTAGACATTACATTTTCATCGATAACCAATCATTGTACATTCCAGATAGTTGCAGACATCATTGCAACTACATGTAATATTCCAAAATGAAGGTCTAACTACAGCTAGACAACTATTAGGCAGGTAATTAAGGCTGGATAGCTTTTGATCTCTTTGGCCTTAACTTGCGCAAGACATCAGTAATAGTTGGAGCTGTGGCTGTGGTTGCTGTTGCAGTGGTGGCATCAACACTGTTACCCCCACTCATATTCGTACCATGCACAGGCTGCAATTACATACATAAAGAGAACTTAGATGTATATCAGAACTCCGTTTGTTTTTATGAAACTCATTAAATCAATGTAAAAGCTTGGTTAAGTGTACACCTTCCTAGCCTGTTTGCTAGTCATTGTGGTACTTCGTGCAGCAGTCACTCCTTTACTAGTTGATTGTGGTTGAGTGGACGACTCAGCAATTGGTTCAGCTGCGCTTGCTTCAGGTGCCTATAAGAATGATATTTAACATTATTAATACATACAGATGCTATACAAATGACATTTAAGTGTACAAGGAAAATTACCTTATAAAATTTGGAGTTAGGGTGAATGAGATTATTGCACGTCCGTGAGTTATGCCTTGGCTGAAAACATCTCTTGCAATGTACCACAAGCCCCTTTCTAGTTGATACTTGACCCTTCTTAGGTTCATCTTGTGCTCTTTGGCGTAGTTTCTTTGGTCTACCAGGCATTCTCCTAACCGCAGGGGGGTTTATGGACTCTTCTTCAGCTGTTATCCAGTAAATATCACTTGGAACAGGTGTGATAGTATATGCATATGTTTTCAGATATTCTGCTCTAGTGTAGCAAGGCATGCACATAATTTTTAATAGGTAATCTACACACTCCTATCGCCGCACATGCATGGGCACAAGGATAACCTGTTAATTGAAAATATCCACAGGTACATGTCCACTCACGCAAGTCTACTACCACACATTTTCTCACACAACAGTCGACCTCATACTTGTGACCACCGTCCCAGGTCGCATCAAATGTCCTACTCAACCTCTAATTCTTATCGATCTTTTCTGCTATATTAGGACAAATCTCTCCTTGAAACTTTTGCATTCCAGATCTCTTTGTTTGAATTCTCTGCATCAATCTCCTCCTTATCCATTCAAGCATCCCAATGATAGGTAACTCTCTTGCTTCTAATATATAGTTGTTGAATGACTCATTCAGGTTGTTTACCAGAATGTCACATTTACTATAACCTGTAAAATGTGATCTACTCCAAAGAGCTGGTGGAATTCTGCTCAACCATTCAGCAGCTTCTTTGTTTGCCTTTTTTAGTTCAATCATTGCCATTTTCCATTCCCTTTCATTGCCAGCACTTGTAGCAGCCCAAAACATGTCTTTCATTTCCTTTCCTTTGCACTTTTGGTTAAAATTCTGGTACATATGCCTCAAGCAAAATCTATGCTCTGAATTTGGAAACAGTTCATTCACAGCATGCACAAGCCCTTTTCTGTCTATCTGAGATAAAGGTCCAAGGAGTGTTATCTCTTTCCATGCCCAAATCAGCCATTAGCAACTCCAAAAACCATTTTCAAGAGTCATACAGCTCTACCTCTACCACTGCAAATGCTATTGGCACCATGTTGTCGTTGCCATCTCTGCCAAGTGCTGATAATAATTGACCACCAAATGTTGTCTTAAGGAAACAGCCATCTAGACCAATTATTGGTCTACAACCATCAAGAAAACCCTTCTTGCAGGCATATAAACAATAATATAACCTTTGAAATGTACCCCTTGAACCATCAGGAGGCTTGTCAATCTGCATTTTTACAGTACTTCCAGCATTTGTGTCTCGGACTGTGGCTGCATAACTCCAGAGTTTTTGATACTGCTCCATGTCCGTGCCTAGCATCATATCCTTTGCCTTACGTTTAGCTCTACCAACCTTAGCAATTGAGACATTGATCATTAAATCTCTTCTGATGTCATTCTTCAACCCTTGACACATTGATCATTAAATATCTTCTGATGTCATTCTTCAACCCCATCAAATCAACTTTTGGATTATCCCTGATCTTCTCTTGATATTTGTTGCTCAGATATGAGGCTGTTGCATGCTTATTTTGATATTCTCGAGCACACACATGCTCACCCTTCAGTGACTTTATTTGGAAGGTCGATTCATTTTGAATTGGTGTTGCCCGAATCCTCCAACTACAACCTTTTACACAGATAGCAATAATTTTTTTGGAGTAGTTTTTCACCCAAGTAACTTCATAACCCTCTCTTACTAGCCATTCACACAACACAGATCTAAACACTCTAAAATTAGTAAACTTCTGCCCCACTTTCAGCTCAAAGTGTGGCTTCCCAAACTCAACTTCATGATTGAAGTCAAGGCAGTCGTCTTCTTCTCCACTACCAGATCCAAATCTATCCAGCAAATCTTCATCTGGAACCACAGGTTCTTGCCAATCCTCTTCAGTCACCTCAGTATTCCCTACCCTTTCATCTTCTTCTCTCAAATCTGATTCTCTAAATGTTGCAGAAGATTTTTTGATGTTTGCAGCTTCATCTTCTGATGGCCCTTGAGATGAAACAGGTCCTTTTTCAATGCTTACATCTTCAACATCTGATGGCCTTTGAGATGAAACAGGGGGGTCAATTTGCCGAATCACATCTGGCCCTCTAGATTGTGAAGTTTTGCTGGCCCTTTTCTTTCTCACAGAACCCCTTTTGGGAGAACTTTTTTCATCTGTCTTTCCACCAAATGAGAATACATGCACTGGCAATTTTTTTATGTCTCCATCTGCCCCTGCCCCACCTTTTTTTGTTATAGTTGCTGTGTCCAGCAGTATCTTTCTTGGGGCTAAAGATGTCTTCATCTTCTATTGTTTCCAACCCATCTTTTAACCATTCTAGCTCTTCATCATCTTCACATGCACCTGTCCCTGTAGTGTTAGTGACCCACCATCTTCATGTCCACAGGTTGTATCAGGGCATTCATTTTTTATTCCATTACTGACCCCACCATCTTCTGGCTCCTTTTCAAATGGCTCATCCCCACTACAAGCATAAATTAGCCTTTCCGTTGGCAAGTTCCATTAGCACTGCTTCATTAAATTAATATCATTATTGTCCCTAATTGGGTGTAGACCACCTTCTAAATCAACATCTGGGACACAAAACCAAAACGTTACTTTATTTGCTCCTTCATCTACTTTTTTAAACATTCTGCACAGGCTCACTATCGATAACTGATCTTCAATTCTGTCTTTGAAAATAGCCATGTGGGTTCCTGTGTAGTGGAGCCTTGGTTTTTCTTTAAATCTCCCACCAAAATACATGTGTACGTCAACTTTGTCCTCAGATTTCTCCTCTGTGATACCATGACAAGCAATAAAGTTCTCAGAGTCTTTTACAAGTACACAAAAACCTAACATAATACAATCAGAACAAACAATTGGGGACCACATTGGACCACAACATGTCTCGATATAAGCCATATTAAGATAATGATAGATTACAGAAATTAGCATGCTTGACAAGTCATGGCATTTAATAGTAGTAATTGCTCAATAGAAGTAATACTGCACTTTGATAGTATAACTGCAAGCCAAAAAGACGGACTATCAGACTCAACAATTGAGTCTGACCAAAAACAAGGGATGACCAGATTAGGACCTGAAACACGTAGCCTTATCATCCCAAACAACTGAGGCATTGGAACCAAAGCTGCTAAACGCGTTTTTGGAGGGACCTCTTCTATAAAACTGTCTCTTTTTAAGCTTTCAAAAATTATCAAAACTTTACCAATTTGAAAGGGACGCTTAAACTATCTGTCTATGCAGCTAGGTTTGCTGGCCATACGTCAAAAACCTTCATCTTCATTAACAACATTCGTAAATACATCAAAAAAGCTATCTTTGTTAAATAATGGCCTCCCAATTTAATCTGAAATCAGTAAATAACAATTTTTCTTGTACAACATACCCCAAAACCCGAATCGAAATAGATGAGAGATGATACACTAACCCATTTTTCTTTGATTTTTTACTACAAATCTTAACTTCCTTGTATTCTCCGTCGATCTTGATATTTGATTGAAATAACAATCGAAAATTTTGCTAAAAATTGGCTAGAAAAGGGGTTGCTCTATCTCTCTCTAGGGTTTTCTATTTCTTTCTCTCTCTCTTCGTTGGTTTCGATAGAATGAAAGTGCAAAATTACTTCTGCAATTTTCGCTTATATCAAAAGGGTATTTTCGTCTATTCACTCAGCTCCATCTGTTTTGACGATTTTCGTCCACTTTTCAGGTTAATTCAAACCACGAGGTTTCGACTGGTATGATATGAAACCACAGGGGGCTTTTATGTATGATTGCTTAACCACAGGGGGCCTTTTTGTTGTTTACCCTTATAAAAATAGATCCTCTCTCCCTTTTTTGTTTTACTTTTTTAATAAGTATAATTGAATTGAAATTGCGAAATGACAAGTTGTCAGATCAGATTTGTTGTAAAACTATATGAAGGTGAAAAGGATGACGATGATACAGAGTACAGACAAAAAAATAAAAAGTAATAGCTATAAAGGGAACATGGATTGAAGAAGATTACATTATTATGTCAATTGTGCAAAAAAGAATGTTGGGATATAAAAACTGCAATCAGATTTGCCTAAAGACATGGGATGTGGTCTCTAGTATTGCTTTTGGTTGCTCTGTATTAGTATTCTTGGTGGGTTAGATTATTTTAGTATCAACAAAGTTGCAACCATTTATATTGAATTTGGATAGTGACATCGGTCAATTCAAACACTGAATTTAGGCAAAAAAAGAGGCTAAAGATTAGGTTGAGTACAAACTTTAATTGTCACAGTTGATTTCATAGGAAGCTTTGGGGCAGCAATGGACTGTCAAAATTATGAGAATATGGGGATTAAATTGAAGTTATTATTAAGTTCATTAGGGTGATGGTTTGTCATTTACAATAGTTGTATCGTGGAAGAACTTTATTAGTGAGTTTTCCCCTTTCTAAGTAACAAAGGGGTATTTTAGGATTTTGAGGACAAATTTAGCATAATGGGTCTATATTGTGATTGAAATGCTAATCATAGGGGAAGTAAGTGTAATTTTTTAAACTAGAGGGGAGCTTCTTGAAATAGTTAGTTTTTGAAATTATCCCAAATTAGAAAAGTAATAGGCCAAGGTGGTTAAAAGGCTACATAGTCAACAGTTTGTCAAAAATGAAATGAATTTGAATATGTGAATATGAAGTACTAGGCCAAAAAAAATGACAACTTCAGCAAAGAAATAGGATCATTCACTAAAAGCTAAAGCTAATAAGTGCCACAATACAATCTTTTGTCAAGCAATACAATCAATTATCGTTTCGAAAAAAAAAAATAAGTGCCGCAACAGTCGCTATTAAAACTCACGAGTGATGGCTCTGAATTTGATGTTTTACGTTAGACGTCGTATACTTTATTTTGTCTATCTTACGCTTTGATAGCTATCAAATGTCCAAAAAAATCTGCAATGATTTGCGTCAGAACGAAAAACAATACCAAAAGGAAAAATTCCATGTTGATCATTTCAACAAAAAAAGAAAAAGAAAAAGAAAATTTCTGCATTGATTAGGTAAAGGGCAAAATCCAGAAAATTAAATCACATAAAAAAGAGGAGTATTTCCAGGTTGTTTAGGTATTGGACAAAACACTAACAATTGAATCAATATTTTCACTTTGGTATGTAATGTGTCATGTGCACTTCGATTAATTAAGATTACCGATACAATAGTGTAATTAAAATGGTAAGAGTGGTGGCTAAAGGAAAAAAAAAACTACTTTGCCATTTAATGTTTTTCATAATTTTTCAGTTTGTTGTCTGAATTCAAATTTTCCTAGAATTCCACTTAAGGCAAAAACTAAACTCGAATTACTTGAGTTCGCATAGAAGTAAATTTCGATTAAGTAATCGAATTTCAATCATTCACATCACCTAACCGTTGTCCTGCTGTTTAATGCTTAAACAGCAAAGTAAATTTATTGCCCACTTTTGGGGTTGTTTTCTTTTCTTTTTTTTTTTTGGGGGGGGGGGAGGGTGGTGGTGGGGCAGGGAGGGTGGTTGGTGTAATTAACCCTATGTATAAGCCCTACAACCAAAGGACCCCCATTCCCCTTCATGTCATCTCTCTTTTTTTTTCAGTTTCTTTCACATTTACCCACTTAATCACACTCCAAGAAAGGTGCAATATTGTCATGGTCAAGTAATGGATTAACCAAGACGATGTCAATATTGCTGATGTGCTTATAAGCGAAAAGTTGCTTTGAAGATCGTGGATTCGGAGAAGCCAACCAGAGGGACAACCCTTTTTCTTTGTGACAAAAATCTTGTGATTTTTATGAATAATGATGCTATTAGACAAGGTCGTAATTGATTTGAAAGCTCTACTATGGATGATCAATGATGGCACATAGAAGGATGCCCAATGTATCGTGTTCATAAAAAAGTAGTAATTTTAGGTTAAAAAATTATCAAAAAATTAGGTTGGAATCACATTTTGCTAATTTGAATTTATAAGAAATATAAAATTAATATTTTAAAAGTGAAGGATGAAAAAAATTTATTTGACAAAATATAAGGGATGTTTTGAATGATTTTCCCATATTAAAATTATGAGATGAAAAATGTAATGGCACTTCCGTAAGTATCAATCTCACTTATTTACTTATGTAAAGCGATAAAAATGTTCATACTTTTCATTTTTTCATACTAATTAGGGTGAACTATTAGAGAGCCCTTAAATTATTTCGATTATGTTAAATTGGCCCTTTATCTATTTTAAGTCTCAAATTGATCCGTTAACAATAAAAATATCAAAATTTGATCCTTTAGTTTATTTTCACTATTAGATCCATCAAATTTTGTCTTAGAGCCAGGGGTTTGAAAGTTGGAAATTGACTGAAGGATTAAAATTTGGCACTTTTTATTATTAAGGGGTCAATTTGAAACTTGAACTATATTAGGGGTCAATTTGAGATAATTGGAATAGTTTAAGGGTTTCTCAGCTAGTTTAACCTTCTAATTTCAATTTCAAAGAACGGGCTGGTTGTAAATTCAATGAACTATAGGTATAAATCCTTTTTAAAAAAAAAAAAAATCTTTGTCTAATGGACATGATCAAGATATCCAAAGGAGTGAGATTAACTGACGAGGCAGTTTTTGCAGAAAGGCAATTTCACTAGCATTTCCATTGAATCATTTATTTTAGCATAAGGACATTTTTGACTGGCAGAGAAGCTTTAAGAATAGAATTTGCCTATAATTAGAAAAGTTGGAAATTAAGGTATACTAGTACTATTATTAGCCGCTTTTTTGCCTGTATCTGCATGCTTTGTCAGAACCAGCGAATTGCCAGGCACCGTCAATCTCGCGTTGTAGATTAAGAGTACAACTCGTGTTTTTGGTCCCTCCCTTTTTGCATCTTTGACTCGAATTTGTTCCCACCCAACAAGCGGCTTTATGCATGCATTTGGCCTTCTAAAAGTCAGTGGAGAGGCTTGATTTATGGGCAAAATACACTTTGATCCTTGTGATTAGGGGTGGCAATTTTTGACACGACCTGAAAACACGACACGAACCTAATACGAAATTAATGGGTTTGGGTTGAGGTTTCGGGAATTCGGGTCAGAATCGGGTTGGACCCGATGAACCCGAAAAGAAAACAGGTCGATTTCAGGTCAACCCGTGGTGACCTGATATGACCCGATATGACCCGTTTACGAATTAAAAATAATTTAATAAACATAAAAATAATTTTATCTAACTAAACTAAGTTATTCTTTTTTTCAAAGGCATTAATTACTTAATCCTAAATGAATTTATTTAATTTGTGTGAAATTGAAATTATTATATTATATTTTGGACAAATTATTTGGACAAATAATATATTATATTATTTTTTACTTTTATATTATTTTAATTTATTTTGTATTTTGTTTGGGATAAAACACTTTTACGGTGTTTAATTTATTTTAGATTTGGTTTGGAATTATTTATTTAAATTTTTATTACTTGATTATGTAATTAGTTTTGTGAGAAATTGATTTTATTAGAAATTACAGTGATAAATTAATAAATTAAAATTAAGTTTCGGGTCATTTCGGGTC
The DNA here is from genome assembly GCF_003713205.1 of Coffea eugenioides. Classification (NCBI taxonomy): domain Eukaryota; kingdom Viridiplantae; phylum Streptophyta; class Magnoliopsida; order Gentianales; family Rubiaceae; genus Coffea; species Coffea eugenioides. The sequence goes on along the minus strand of NC_040045.1, from coordinate 26,338,131 downwards.
GACCCGCCAACCCGTCAACCTGAAATTTTCGGGTTCGGGTCAGCATACCTGACCCGTCACGGGTTGGCGGGTCGGGTTCGGGTCAACAGATTTTCTGACGGGTTGACCCGGACCCGACCCGCCAACCTGATTTGGACCCGAATTGCCATCCCTACTTGTGATTTAGCATTTTTTCACGTAACCTTCTTAAGATTTTTAAAACTATACATAGCCTCTTAATGATTTAAATTAAAGTGCCAAAATAATGAAATTTTTGCATTCCATAACGGAGTCAACTAAAATGTCAAAAGTACCTCTATGTAAAATTAAAAATTATTTGTTAGCCACATCAGGTTTTATATATATATATATATATATATATATATATTAAAAATCATAAAAAGGTTATATGGTAAAACACTAAATCATAAGGAGATTACATGGTGAGGCATAAAATCATATGGAGTTAAAGTGACATGCATATGATGTTTATATATTTTAGTCACTGTAGCCATTTTAGTTTTTAAACAAGAATAATTTCGACATTTTCATTAGTTCTATCACAAATGGTTATTTTCGTCATTTTGACACTTTAACCCAAACTATAAGGAGGTTATATATATAGATTTTGAGACTATAAAAGGTTATATAAAAAATTGCTAAATCATAGAGGGCAAAGTGTATTTTGCCCTTGATTTATCCAAGAAAGGGCCTTCTACATAACCCAAAAAAAGGGAAAAGAAAAAAGCTTGTTAATTTTTTTATCACGCCCGATAATTCTCGAATTCCTCAAGTTGATTAAATCTAGCACTTCTAATTAATATATCAACTATCTTTGACTCTAAAAATATTAAATAATAATCAAGTGTATATATTCTTGGTTTTTTTTTTTTTGGACAATAAATCCTGCCCACATAGTGTAGGATTTGGCATGAGTCTTTCTTTCGTGGAACTTACTAGGGTTGGAAGCAAATCATAAAAGTCTTGCTTCCTTATAGGACACAGTCATTGTTCTCAATAGAAATGAGGGGTAGTACTATCTAGAAAGAGTAATCACGTTTTTCCTCCCCACCTAATTCTTAATTTATAACAAATAAATACATCTAGATAATCAACTAATGCATGGGAAAAGAATCATTTCGACGAGTTATCTTTTCCTCATACAGTGCTTTGTTCATTAAATTGTTGACTAAGGTATTTGAAAGTAACCAAAAAAGGAATCAAAACACAGGATATATAATTAAATTAACACTTCAAAACTGACCATGAAACTTTTCTAAATTGTTACTACAATTGCTAGTACAGCACTATAGTCAAAAGGTCATCTTATAAAATACCCTGAGGTAATAGGAGAATTGTCAATTAGATTAACGGGAAAGCAGACGGGTTTACCAAGTCAAAGCTTTAACGACACCCGCATATGCTCCTTTCCTTGAAGTAGCTTCTACAGAAAAGAAAAAAAATACTTGAGATTTCTTCACTTTTAATGCAGATTTTTTTTTTTTTTTTTTTGAAAAAGAATGCTCTTTCCTGAAATCTAGAATCCATACGGAAGGTGTTCTTAAAAGGTAATTATATGAAATAGTAGTGTGACACTTTCTAAAACGTAATATATGTGAATCAATAAGGTGATCTGAAAAGGTTGTTAGAAAGTATTCTTGGAAAGTTTTTCAAAAAATTAGTAAGATACACAGAGTTTAATCTCTCACCGACCGGTTTCTTTTCTAGGGCTTCACAATCTATTTGAACTGTAGAGCATACTTGTGGAACTTTAATGTTTACACGACTTGTAAAATCAAGAACTATCTTAGTCACTTCTATACCGTATAACCTCCGGGAAAAGTGACCTTAAATACTAATAAGTCACATTCATTTCTAATCAAGATCTTGAAACACGACATTCACAAAGATACATAATAATCATTATAAATTCATCAACAATACCTACTACATTTCTTATAGTTGACCTCAAATTAATCTATCAGTCCATCTATGAGAGAATAAGAGAATTGTTCCTACATACTACCAAGATTAAGAGAAAAGTAAAAGGCTCTGCATGGAAGAATCTTCAAAATAAGATGAACCAGTCAGCTTCTTAGCTGTTAAGATCTGATTAACGCGTTACATGGAAATCTCGGCAGCCGATATCGGCCCGTAGATTTCCACACTACACATTGCCATAATGTAACTATAAATTGAGTGACTCTCTAAGCTCTATGAATCATCCATAGTTGGGGAAAAAAAACCCTTTTCCCTCTTCATTTCTCTTCCTCTGAAAATTTTGCAAGGCATCAATTTCTTCAAGATATTCTTGAAACAAGTAATGGCTGTGAACAAATTTTTTGGTGCAATTTCTGCACTATCTCTACTTCTTCTTCTTTCTAGCTTTGGTTGTGAAGCACAACTATCACCTACATTTTATGATACTACTTGCCCTAATGCTCTCACTACAATCCGTACCACTATCCGGTCAGCAATATCGCGTGAACGGAGGATGGCTGCATCGTTGATTCGACTCCATTTCCATGATTGCTTCGTTCAGGTTAATTCATAATTATAAATCTTTTATTGTTTTGCATGGGTTATTTCCAAATTGAAGTATAAGTAGATGTAATCCTTATAGTTAATGATTACTAGCATTGGTTGTTATGTGCTTAATCAAATGTGGTTCTATCGCTCTTTTACAGGGTTGTGATGGATCAGTATTGCTTGATGAGACCCCTACAATTCAAAGTGAGAAGACATCATTGGCAAATGGACAATCTGCTAGAGGTTTCAATGTTATAGAGGATGCTAAAACCGCAGTCGAGAAAATATGCCCCGGAGTTGTTTCTTGTGCAGATATTCTTGCAGTTGCTGCAAGAGATTCATCAGCTGCTGTAAGTAAAAATTTTAAGTAGTTAACCATTTTTTGAAGCCTTAAAACACAGATGGAAACAAAAATAACATGCATAACAATGGATTATTCATTTTAATCTTTAGCAATATGTAGAGATTTCTATGCATTATGAATAATTATTTATTCTCAAAGATTTTACATGGACATGCACAAATTAGGGCAGGAAAATTCATGACATTGAAACTAAATCTATAATGGTTTTGCTGTTAAAGCTACTGAGGGGTTGTTCTCCAGCGTTGCAGATTTTGCAAAAGCAAACTAATATGAAATAGTAAAATCTACTTTTGGGTAAATTGCAAATTATAGCTTTTTGCGTCTCGAAAAATCTCAAATTTAGGCCAACCAAAAAAAAAAGGAAATGAGAAAAAAAAGAAGAAGAAAACCCTATTTTTTCAAAATCAGAATGAAAGATCATGTAAAATGATTAAACCAGAACACCCTACAATTTTTCTTTAACCTGAAAAAAACATCATTTGCAGGACCTTTGATAGTAGAAAGTAGGACAAGATAAATGAGACGAATCATTGGGCAAATTTTTTTTTTTCCTATTAGAATGTGAAAACATAAGTACTAGATTGTGGTTCATCATTTCCTTCACCTCTTAATACTTGCAATTGCCATAATATCAGGTGGGTGGCCCATCGTGGACCGTAAAGCTTGGAAGAAGAGATTCTACCACTGCCAGTCGTTCCCTAGCAGACAGTGATCTTCCTGCTCCCTTTCACCAGCTTAGTACACTTATTTCCCTATTTTCAAACAAGGGTTTTACTCCGAGGGAAATGGTTGCCCTATCAGGTAATAACTGTGTTTCTTTTCATTTTCACTTTTGGAACCATATGCAAAACCTAATTCTAGTTAATTTTGGTTGGGGGAACGGATTAGGTTAAAAGACTAAAAGCCATTATTAATCTCACCATTTTTGACACGAAAATTCAGGTGTCAGAGATCAAGCATATTTTTATCTTTTCACGTAATTCAAAAAAATCATAAAAAGATGATATATGAAACTAAAAGTAGAGTTTATGATTTACAGCCCTTCAGAAAAAGCAATCCATAATATTTTAGAATACAAACGTGAACACTGGTTTATATTTTCCATATTTTATTTTCATATTGAATTTGTATAGTTTTGATCCTGATAATGAATATGGAATCGAAATTGAAATGCAGGAGCCCACACGGTAGGCCAGGCACAATGCCGTACATTCCGTGGAAGGATATACAGCAACGGTGCTGATATTGATGCCGGTTTTGCTAGCACCCGTCAGCGCCAGTGCCCATCAACCGGTGGAGACAGCAATTTGGCACCACTTGATTTGGTGACACCAAATCAATTCGACAACAACTACTACAAGAATCTTGTGCAGAAGAAAGGCCTTTTGATATCAGACCAAACCCTTTTCAATGGATCGTCAACTGATACATTTGTTACCGAATATAGCCAAAATCCTCGAACTTTCTCGTCCGATTTTGGTGCAGCAATGGTTAAAATGGGCGATTTAAGCCCCCTTACAGGTCAAGATGGGATCATTAGACGTGTTTGCAGTGCTATAAACTAGAGAGACAACATCATTTTGGCGAAGATTGATCCGATTCAGTTTTGTTTTTAGTATCACAAAATTTGTTGAGTTTCTATATGGTGCAATTGTATATGAAGTCTGATTGAAGTTTCTTTTGTACTCATGAGTTTGTTTTTGTATTCTTTCAAGTTGTAAGTGTTGAAAATTTTGAATAAAAGCAAAAAATGCAATTATTTTAGTGATTTTTCATTTTTCATTTACTTTATTCTATTAATTATTTGAAGTCAATGTAATCAAAGGGAAAAGAAAGAAAAAAATAGAAAAAACTTGTGACAACTTTGAAATTGTCACTCAGCTGTTAATGGTCTAGCAAAGAAAGATGAAAACACTTGTGCTTGTATTGGAGGAACACAGTAATCTGCATGAATATAGATATTCACTTTTAAGTGTTTGACAACAATAAATAATGCTATCACATAAGGTATACATTTAAGGTTAAAATTCTTTTGCGCCCTTCCATCTCTTTCTGTTGGGAGTTACCGGGTTGCAAATGCCACAACAGGCAGCGAAAAGCATCCCCAATTTGTTGAACATATAAGGAGCTTAAGTAAGACAAAAATCTAGCAACTAACGGAAGATAAATCAACCTACAAACACAAAAGAAACAACCAAAAGAATACACAATAGATTACAACTTTCAACAAGTACACAATTGAGATATGGTGGTAAACATTCAACAAAGTCACCAAATCCCAAATAAAGAACTAAGGTTGCGAAAAACTTTACCAAAAAACAGCAGCATTCCAAAATTTATAACTAAAGATTGAACCATTGAAATCCAATCTCCACCATTCAAAACATAGAACTGGATGTTCTCTGCATTCAATCAAAATTTCAGGCTGCTAAGACATCATTTTGCTATGTCAATCAGGCAATTTACAACAACTGCTCAAACCAGAAACTTGCTGAAATTTCTTTGCAGAATTTTTTACGTTTTCCCATTTTTTTGCTACTGGAATAAACCTAATTTGACCTATAAATAGGTAAGACAACTCCTTAATGGACCTAGACAATTACCCATTAATCTTAAACTTTTTCACATATGTTGGGAGTTTAAAAACCCAACAAATCTCCTCCTTCCTGACTATGTGGAGAAACTTGCCATCCTGACAAGTGAGCAAAATACTTCAATCTTCCATCTTGATAATGACTTGGTCATCATATCAATAACATTGTCATCCGTATGTACCTTTTCAAGTTCAATTAACTTCTCATCTAATACATCACGCAATCAATGATATCTTACATCACTATGTTAGATTTGGAATGAAAAGTTGGATGTGTTCCAAAATGAATTGCACTTTGACTGTCACAAAGCAACCCATACCTCTCTTGAGAACAACCAAGTTCCCTTAGAAAATTCTTTAACCATAGCAACTCCTTGCATGCTTCAGTAGTTGCAATAAATTCTGCTGTAATGATTGACAATCTAACTCATTTTTGCATCTTCGATTGCCAAGAAACTGCTCCCCCTACAAAGTTAATCAAGTAACATGAAGTACATTTTTTTGTATGAACATCTCCAGCCATATCAGCATCAATATAACTAGTGAGGACTAATTTTCCACTTTCAAAACAAAGTTTCACATTTGAAGTACCACGAAAATATCTCAAAATCCACTTCATAGAATTCCAATGTTCTCTCCCAAGTTTTGAGAGAAATCAGCTCACGGTACTGACTGCATGTGTGATATCTAGTTCGAAAATGAATTGTGAAAGTAGTGTCGGATTGGGGCCCTAAATTCATGTTTAGATTTTTGGTTGACCTACCAAGAGATTATTGGGATTGATACTTAAGACTAAATACTACCTTCCACCGCCAAATGAATGGATAGTCAGAAATGATCGTATATCATTGGAGGACATGCTAAGAGCTTGTTTTCTAGACTTCTTGGATAGTTGGGATAGATTGGTGAACCTAATGGAGTTCTCGTACAATAATAGCTATCATAGTAGTATAGGTATGGCACCGTTTGAAGTGTTGTATGGGCGAAAGTGTAGATCTCTCTTATATTGGGATGAAGTAAGTGAGAAATTAATCACTGATCTCGATTTGGTGGAACGAACTTTGGAAAAGATTAAGATTATTCGGGAAAGATTAAAAGTAACTCAGGACCAAAACAAGAGTTGGGCGGATTTAAAGAGAAGGCCTTTAGAATTTCAAATGGGAGAAAAAGTATATTTGAAAGTATCCCCCACCAAGGGAGTGATGAGATTTGGAAGAAGTAGTAAGTCAAATCCGAGGTATGTAGGACCTTACAAAATACTGGAGAGAGAGTTGGACCTTTAGCGTATCAACTGATCCTTTCACCTGCTCTACTGAGGATGCATAATGTTTTTCATGTCTCCCAATTGAGAATGTAGGTATTAGACCCGAGCCATATCTTGGAGGGTCAACCCATCGAAGTGAGGGAGAAGTTATCAGTGGAGGAAGTTCCTTTAAGAATCGTAAATCGAAAGGACCAAGTTCTAAGGAGAAGGACTATACTCTACGTGAAGGTGCAATGGACGAATCATACACCGCGAGAGGTAACGTGGGAGCTAGAATAAGACATGCGGAATAGATATCCCGATATTTTTATCAAGGTACGTAAGTTTCGAGGACGAAACTTTTTGTAAGGGGGGTAGAATGTAAAACCCACGATTTTTGGCACCGATTTTGTTATTTTATTTCCCCAATTAATTAAATAGATAAATTTACTAAGTAAAAGAAAAATAAAATAAAAATAACTGTAGGATAGGATAAGGGGTCTAATAAATTAAAACTCTGGCCCAAGCCACCTACTAGTAAGTAGGGCTAGGTTTAGGTTTGATCAAAACTCTAGACAGGAAAATAACCCCAACCTTACCTTTTTTTCGTCTGCCTCCCTAGAGCAAGAGCCGTTAGAGAGGAGAGAAAGAGAAGCAGGCGACACCGTCAATCGATCCGACGACTAGGCATCTAAGCCTGTAAGTCTCGAGTTCACGCAAGAAAACTTTTCTTTTAAGTTGTAGTTGTTATATTAATGGGTCTAGAAATTTTATGGGCATGTATTGTTGTTATATAGGCATAGATATATATATGTTTTGATAAGATTCGTATATGGGTTAATAGATAGGGGGGTTGATTTTTAATCTGGTGATTATAGGGCGAGTGAATCTGTTTTTTTTTTTTTTAAAAAAAAAGGGGCTGCTCTGTCTTGCCGCTGCTCTGTCTTGGTGCGGCTGCCATTTCTGGCGGCAAAGAAAAGAGCTTCAAGGGTTGGCAAGACAGCCACAAAAAAAAAAAAAGAAAGTTGTCGCCAGCACTTGCTGGCGACATTGGAGTGAATTCATGGTTGGCCGAAAGGCCAACCAATTGAGGGTCTGGGCCGCCAGACCTTCTGGCGGCCAACCATGGGTCCCACCCGACGGTAAAAAAAATAATAATAATAATAAATAAAATAAAACAAAACATATATATATGGTAATAAATAAAAAAATAAAGGGAAGCAATTTAAATTTGGGCCAAACGATAGTATAAAATTTAGTAAACGTTTAGTCAATAAATTTTATATATAACTAGCCCATTTTTATAGTATATTGTGAATATTAGAAAATTCAAGACCCGATTTAAAGTAATTGTTAGAATTGAATTATTGGTCATGTAAAACTTATATTTAATTAATTACGTCTAAGATATTTAAAGAAAAATCTAGGATATCTTAATTTAGCCTTATGAGGTTGATGTAGATGAGGTGAGATAAATTTTAAATTGTTAAACGAAACGTTTAAAATAATAATAATAATAATAATAAATAAATAATAATGCTGACGATAACACTAATATTAATAATAATCATAATCATAATAATAATAGTAAATAATAATTAATAAACAGTAATAGTAAGGATAATAACAATATGGGCATGGAGGAAGTAAATTAAGGATATAAACAAAGATACAAATATAATACGAGTGGAATAAACTAAGACAATAATAATTATAATAGGTCAATATATATAGATATATATATATATATGTACATGTATACATAAATAATAATAACACCTATACACGCCTAAAAGTGGAAATAAAGGGAAAGGTAATAGTAACTATCTAACATATATATAAGTGATAATAAAATAAATTAGCTACGACGAGGATGGTAATAATAATAATGGATAATCATAAATTATAAGTAAATATAGTAAGATAGTAGTGAGGATAATAAACAGGATTGTGAATAATTATTTTCTTCTAAATTAGGAAACTTTACGAAATGAACACTTTCCAAATTAAGAAACTTTCTAAAAATAGAAACTTTCTAAATTAGGAAACTTTCCAAAAAAAATAGAAATCATCCGATTGGAGGAAAATGCTATTAGAGTCCATACAATGGTCTAGATATGAATCTTGTACTTACTTAGAGGTTGTATATTTATGCACCTATAGGAAGTAACAACTAATTAGGGAACTCATGCATTTGATAGGTACGGTACAAGGATTTAAGGTAGTTCCACTCGAGCAGTCAAACAGAGGTAGGTGGTACTTACCCTTCTGAGATTTCAAATGTGCAAATGAGATTCTTGTTTTCAATACTATTTTGTTGTGTTGACTCGAAAGGTGTTTGATTAAATGCTTTACTTAGATATTTATGAAAGCTATATTTTCCTATACAAAAATGGACCGTGTGACTTATCTGAAAAGTTTTGATATGCTCTTATATACAAAATGAGCCGAATCTTTTATGAAAACAAAGATTTATGTATATGATATATGAAATGAATTTTGACAAGTAAAGCTCAAAGCAGTCATGGAATAGACGGTAGGGGCTATAGTCCTGCCTAATCGCCATGGTAGCCTGGTATAGAGTCCGGCCGATTGGTAAGGTCATGGTAGCCTGGTATAGAGTCCGGCCGATTGACAAGGTCATGGTAGCCTGGTATAGAGTCCGGCCGATTGACCCAAATATGAATGAGACCAATCGGTAGTCATGAAACTTATTGGTCGCCCACCTAGTAGGGGTTTAATCTCTAGACTGAGTACTCAGTAGCCGGTCATTACATGTACTTGTTATGAGTTGACCTCAAAGAATGATTTACGAGCCGATATGAAATGATTTATGAACTGATTTGAAATGAGACTTATGAACTGATATGAGTTGATTTACGAATGGATATAAGGGGATTTATGACTTTACAATTTCTCATGTACAATAATCAATAAGATGCTTCTAAATTGCTTGTCCTTATTTACTGCTGATTGCTTTACAAATGACGTTACTTTCAAAATTACGGATGTGAATGATATGCAAACGATTTGAGTTATACTTATATTTGTATATGTTTCTATAAAACTAAGAGTGCATGGTCCAACAGAGGGGTAAATATTACCTACTGAGCGATGTGTCGCTCAACCCACTTCTTAATATTTTTGCAGATTTTGAAGAGTATGAATTGGTTTACGTAGAAGACTCTGAGGATGACTTTTATTAGCATTAGGTGAATAAAAGTTGGCAGGCTAACTACCTCTAGTTGCTAGTCTTATTTACTTTTGTTTCTGCTGTTTCAATAAATGTACGAACATCTTGAATATTCGTAGACTTCCTTTTATATGTAATTTGAACCGCACTTTATTTGTTTAAATTATTTAGTACTGTCAAGTTAAATTAGTTAGGGTAGCCTTGTATTCCTGAGTTGGACTTGGGAGTACGGCGAATGTCATGTGACGGGCATGTGCGGGCTCGAGGCGTGACAGCATGAGTTATAACAGGCCTTGTAGACACCATTGCATGTAGGAGACTGCAAACCTTAGATGAATAAGGAACCTTCCTCATATATTCCTTATCTTTATTAGCAGAGGGACATTGTCAGATGCTCAACTTCATAGGCATTGCAGAAGGAGTGCTAATGGGTTTAGACTTCTCCATTCGAAACCTTTGAAGAGCCTTTTCAATGTACTTTTCCTGTAATAGCCAATTTTTCCTTACTTTCCTGTCACACAATATTCTTACACCAAAATTTGCTTTACTGGTCCTAAGTCTTTGATCGACGAATTCCTGCAAGCGCACAAGATCGATCGTAGTAATAAATTACCTGGAGTATTCTAGGGTCAAACCCATAGGAACGAGTTAATTTTCTACTTTAAATATTCTAACAAAATAATAAAATTCAAATTCAAGAATTGTATTTTCTAACTAAGTAATAAATTATCAATGCAAATAAAGTAATGGTGTGAAAACGATAGATGCGAGTCTAGGGTTTCAGATTTTAATCCAGAATTTGAATCAATTATCTAGTTAATTTCTTAATAAATTATGAATGAATTACACAATTGTATTTGAGACCACCTCTCGATGCATTTAAAGTGTATTTAATTAAATCTTATGCCTCTCTCGATGGTCAAAAGATTCAATTAAACCATTAAGATTCTCAGTGACATAGGTGCATCACACATACCCCAGCCTACTCTTGTGATTATTCTATGTATGTTTATCTATCTAGTGCATAGCTGTATTTCCTTTCACAATTTGACACAAATCCAACATTCATGTTCATGGTGATCAGGCATAAACACACATTAAAATGAGATAAATAAATCATAGTAAAAAATAAGGAATTAAACTAAAAGAATGAATCAAATTCTTTCATAAAAACCCTAACCCTAGAACAATTTAGTTCAACATGATTCGGAAATTATAGCCATGAATTCAAAAAATTGCCACAAAGATAAGAGAAAGAGTAAGAAAACTTCTCAGTTGCTCGCTCCAATCTTCTCTTCTTGCACTCTCCTTGAATCACCTCTATTTGATCTTGATCTCTCAAGAAGAAAGAAAAGATATTAAAACTTGCCTAGACTAATGTTTTCCACCCTAAAAACAACCTAAAGAATCCTTATTTATATATAGTTTCTTGAAGATATATCCTAACTAGAGTAGGAATAGGCTTTATTAGATTCAAAAAATCATGTTTCCACACTTTTTCTTGATGAAGACCGACCTAATGTCTAGCACCAGTCTTTGGGCCAAGCAAGAAACATAAAAGAATTTGGCATAGCACTAGTCTTTGGGCCAAGCAAGAAACATAAAAGAATTTGGCAATGTTTGGTGCAAAGTCCAGCACCAAGTCGAGCACTGGTCTTTGAAGCCTCAAAACTCTATGAAATAGGCCGAATCAGTTCTTATTGAAAACACGAAAGTTATAGTCCTTTGAGCAAGCTTTCCAATACCATAAGAATCAAGTCATTTGGAGGTCTGAACGCTGAGATATACCTAAAATACTGAGACTTAGTTGCAAGAACATTGTAGCACAACTATATTTCAGTAATTTGGATTTTTTGCCATAACAACATGAGAACCAAACTTTGAGGTCTCATGAAATTATAGAGAATTTTCTTAGCTTCAAATTGAATCAAGAATCATCTTAATTCGATTTATGTAGCTCAAGTTATTGCTAAAAAACTGAAACATGCCATTCCTACAAAACCTCTTTCTCTTGACTTTTTCCTCTTTCATTGCTTCTTCACACCACATTTTTAGTCTATTTTCAATCTAATTGAGCTTTTCACCTATGAGAACAATATAAGAGCAATTAAATAGTTTCTACTTAAAATGAAGCTCAAATGACATGGTTAACAAGCAATTTATACCTATAAATGCACTACAATTTACACCCTATCAAACTCCCCCACACTTAGCCCGTGCTTGTCCTTAAGGATAAGAACAAAACCCGTTAAATACAAACAATGGCTATATTCAGGCTATTATTATTAGAGCAACCATTCTAAATAAGAGTCAAGTACTAATACTGGAAACCAAAAGAGATACTTTTTCGGTTAGCTGTTAACACCATCGACCCTTTCAATTATGACTAACTAAATTAGGGATATAAAATATTTAACAAGCATTTCCTTGCAAATGACCCAAGAATTAAACAAAATCTCAAACATATAGAAACATGGATCCGTAGGCTATTATTATTATCCATTTTTCCCTTTTATTTCTTTATTTTTCTTTTTTATTTTCAAATTCCCCCCACACATAATCTTTTGTCGCATTTTAGCAAGGGGAGTACACTTAATTCTTAGCTGTTCAAGTTTTTGATACGAACTCCAACATCTTCTAAATAAAAGAGTCTGGTTACTCAACTTTTCACTGTTAAATAATTACATACTCATAGCTATCGTCACTTTTTGATCCAAAAGTCGACATTTTTAGGTGAAAACCCCTGATTACTAAGTAATGACAACCAGTGGAGTATAGTTCAACTAAATAAAATAAGTATATAACACCATAAGAACATAAAAGTCTGCTTCATATCCCAATAATATGGAGAACTAAAATTAATGATTAGGCCAAATTCACAAGAAAAATGCTAGAAAAATATTTACAATGCCTAGAAAAATTAGCTAAAAATAGAAAAAGTCACAAAATACCAAATATTCACCAAAGAAGCACTCTAAAACAACACCTTTTAACACTTAACACATTCATACACATATTGCTTTAACAATAATAATACTCGAACTACAAGCCATTGCTTTATCAGGGAATCAACAATAAAAAATTGAAAAATTTTAGCCCGAAAATTCAAAATTTTCACTTCACCCATTTACTTCTCCCCTACACTTAAGACAACAATATCCTCAATTTTGGGGAAAAAATAAGGAAATAACAATAGGAAAAGAGATGAAAGTGAAACTCCCCTGATAACAAAAATTCTGAATCCAATCACCTTGAAAAACTATAAACCAATCAGTCTGTGTAGTGTCTTGTAAAAAATCATCTCAAAAATTTTGGCAAACAGACTGAAACCTGTTCTTGACAAGTGCATTTGTAAAAATCAATCTGTATTCATACCCAATAGACAAATCCTAGATAATGTGATCATTGCTCAGGAATATATGCAATATTTGAAAAACAAAAGGCATGGGAAAGAAGGGTATATGGCCATTAAGTTAGATATGGCTAAAGCTTATGATAGAGTTGAGTGGCACTTTGTTTGTGACATGATGACAAGAATGGGCTTCTGTGCTAAATGGATAAACTGGGTGTCATGATGCTTGGAAACTGTCCATACTCTTTTAACTGCAATGGGGAAGTCAAAGGATTTGTGAAGCCAAGAAGAGGAATAAGGCAGGGAGACCCCCCTCTCACCTTACCTGTTTTTTATTTGCTCAGAAGGCTTCTCAAATCTACTCCAAAGATCAGCAGAAAGCAAGAATCTGAAAGGCATAAAGATCAATATACAAGGTCCAAGTATTACTCACCTCTTTTTTGCGGATGATTCGCTCATATTTTGTAGAGCTGATGTGCAACAAGCGAAGGAAATCTTGAAGATTCTTCAAGAGTATGAGCAGGCTTCAAGTTAGTTAATCAATCTAGAGAAATCATCAGTGTTCTTCAGCAAAAATTTGACAAGTACCCAGAAACAAAAGATTTGTAGTGCTCTAGGAGGAATGGCAGAGGTGAAGCAAGGGAAATATCTGGGCCTTCCTATGGTTATATCAAGAACAAAGGAGCAACTTTTTGGATACATAAGAGATAATATCAAGCGAAGACTGGAAAGTTGGAAGAATAAATTGCTAAGTCCTACTGGAAAGGAAGTCATGCTCAAAGTAGTTACGATGGCCATGCCAACCTATGTTATGTCTTGTTTCAAATTGCCTAGGAAACTCCTCAAGTATATCAACTCAGCTATGGCCAACTACTGGTGGGGTGAAATGAATGGCAAAAACAAGATTCACTGGATATCTTGGAAAAGGATGGCTGAGGACCGACAGGAAGGTGGTTTGGGATTTATGGATCTAGAAGCTTTCAACAAAGCTCTACTAGGAAAACAGGTTTGGAGAGTAATCACCAAACCCAATCTCCTAGTTAGTAAAGTTTTGAAAGCCAAGTACTTCCCCAAGGAGTCAATCTTCACTTGTAAAGCTCAGGGTAATGCTTCATGGTTTTGGAAAGGAATAATGGAAGTCAGAGGGACAGTGGGAGAAGGAGTAAGGAGAAGAATTGGAAATGGTAGAGGCACAAAGATATGGGAGCATTAATGGATTCCAGATTCTTCATCAGGCTATTCTATGACTCCAAGATCTCTAAATTGTGAAATTGTATCTGTCCAACAGCTAATCAACCAAACCAGATGGAACACAAATGTAGTCTTCAAATTGTTCAACAAGACTGATGTGGAAAGGATTCTCAGGATCCCAATTAGTCTTGCAGGTAGACCAGACTCCAACTACTAGAAGCACAGTAATAGAGGCGAGTATACAGTGAGATTTGGTTATAAGAGGTTCTTGGCTGAAAGATCAAGCAGCAACAAAAGACAAGAATATGCTGGAACTAGTTTTGAGGCAGGCAGCAAGCAAAGCAGGCAGATTTGGAGTACACTGTAGAAGCTTAACATCAAACACAAAGTTAAGGTATTTATCTGGAAGTGTGTTAACGGAGCGCTGCCAGTCAGAGAAGCAATCCACAGGAAAGCTGCAATTGGGGATCCAATTTGCAAGGGTTGTGGAGAAGGACCAGAAACGATAGAACATACACTCTTGCAATGTCCCCTAGCAAATGAGGTATGGGAAGTAGCTCCAGTAAGGTGGGATGGAGCAAAAAATCAGAGGTGCAATTTCACAAGGTGGTAGGGAAGGATCACAGAAGCTAAAACTAGACAAGAGGGCAACAACCATATTGGCCTCACTGCAAACATCTTATGGCAAATATGGAAAGAAAGGAACAAGAGGGAATTTGAGAACCATGATAACCACCAACCGTGCAAAGTGATCCAAAAAGCACATAAAGAATGGCTGGAGATTGAGGAAGTAAATAGGCAAGAATCTGATCAGAGCACAACAGAAACAATGCCAGACCTGGAGGGTGAACATCCGGAACAAGAGGACCAGGACTTGATATGACTGAACGTGACAACAACTAGCTCAGTGAGACCTGCCGTGCTAGGTATTGGGGTTGCTATCAATTCAAGGTCACATGCTGCAACAAAATACTGGGCTCTTAAGGACAGAAGTCATGGAAACAAGAACATGGATATAGCTTCAGCCGTCAGATTAGTGTTGTGCAAAGCACTGGGAAAAGGATGGCACAATATCAAAGTACAGATCCAAAACAAAGAAGTGCTGAGACAAAATTAAGCATGGCACAGCATCTGATGGTAGATTGACAATGATCCTAGACGATATATTTTGCTTAAAGTCATTGTTTTGAATTGCTCTTTTTGCTTAGATAGGAATGATAATAGTATTACAAATGCTAATGTTAGCTCATATGCCTTAGGCATTTGGTTGGATGAGGAAGCATCTTTTCCTCTGTGTTGTTGAACACAAGTTGTACAAGTCAACGACCCGTTGCTCAAATTGTAAAGTTACCTTTTAGATCAATGCAAGTCTTCTAAGGTTTCGAAAAAAAAAATAACAAAAATGTTGGGCTAGCTTCCAACTAGCACTTTTATATATAGTCGTTGGCTCGACTCAAAAGATTTGACTCATTAAGTTGAAAAAAAGCCATCCAAAAGATATGTGAGTCCTTTGGGGACGATTTCCCCTGCTAAGTAGAGTTTTAATCTTTGTCCGTTGACCTTGAATCAATCATTTCTTATATTAACCGCCTTAACGGCCCCATAAGAAAAGACTTGAGTGACTTCAACAAATGATCCCGACCATCTTGATTTGAGTTTTTCGAGAAATAATCTAAAACGTGAATTGTATAAGAGAACTTTTTACCCCACTTCAAATTGTTTAGGTATAAGATGCTTATCATGCTAATATTTGATTTTATCTTTGTAAATCTTAACATTCTCATAAGCATGTAACCGGTGTTCCTCGAGTTCCCTCAACTCAAGTAGTCTTCCTCCACCTGCAACATTAAAATCCATATTAATTGATTTAATAGCCTAATATGCCTTATGTTTAATCTCTACAGGTAAATGACAAGTTTTTTCATATACTAATTGATACGGAGACATCCGCAAAGGTGTCTTAAATGCAGTCCGATAAGCCCGCAGTGAGCCGTCGAGTTTTCTTGTGTGAGGACTTGCATTTTTATTCTTAATTTCACCTATTTTAATTTATTTGCATTGGCATGACATTTAATTTTATCATTTTACATAAACTTTACTTAAATTACATCTTTATTGCTCGCGTCAAAAAAGAAAAAATTTTGGCAAAGTCGCACCGGCGCATTTAATTGGGGATTTAGAGAGTTAATCTTGGACTAGTAAGGGTGAGTATTAGTGGTGTAAGAAAAACCATTTTGGTAGATTAGTATATAAGAGTAAGAAACATGAAGGAAACTAGTAAGTGCATGGCACTATTTACCACTATTCCTAGTTGATTTTCTAAACAACAAAAAGGCCAACTTTCACTTCATTTCAAATCACCAACCAAACCTTCATCTCGTCTCCTTTTCTCTCTCTTTGCCCAATCCCTTGAGGCTGCAAGAGAAGGGAAAAAACTCCTTCTTCAACTACAAATCTTGCTCCAAAAATCTCTCCAAAAATCTTCACACCTTTAGAAGTTGTTCAAGTTTAAAGAAAGGTCTTGTCTTGTAGTGATTCTTGGTGGATTTGGTGGTGCAAAGCTTGGACTTAGCTAGGGTTGAAGAAGGTTGGAAGAGGTATTTAACTCTACTCTACTTGATCTTTGATTCCATGCAAGTATTAGTTGTAGATGTTGGGTTGCTTTGAAAGGGTTTCTTGAGCCCTAAAAATTTAGGCTAGATGACTTGAGGATCTTTCATATTTTGTGATGGAATCTATGGTAGATTTTGATGCTAAAAGACTGGATGTATGTTGATTTACGTTTATTATGGAAATCTCATGCATTGGATGAATTTTGGATGTGATTTGTTGAAGGACAAGATTCCAGAAATTTTCCCTGTGTGGTTGCTGATATGTGCAGCTGGTTTCTAGCCTTAATTTTCGAAATTTTCGGGTGAAATTTAGCTCAATAGTCTTTGTTAGATGTTAAGCTATGAATGTGTGAGTAGGTTGAGCAAAAATTTTAGACTTAAGAAGCCAAGAGAGAAAGATGCACACTGCCCTGTTTTTCTGAAAAATTCTCGAAGGTGTGGCTGACCAGTTTTAGGAAAATTTCTATATCTTGGCGTAGAAAAATCCAAATCGAGTTCTGTTTGTGGTGTTAGAAACTAGACATAGAATTCTTCAACTTTGTAAATTTCAGATTTTTACTTAAATTCTAGAAGTGCCAGGAATTTTACAAAAATGATTGAAATTCAAAGACTGATTTGCTCTTTAACTTGGTAAAGCTGTAATTTGATGCCAAAATTTGACCTATTGTGGATTGAATCTTACAAAAGTCTCTTTGAGATAATTGTAGTATATTGAATCTAGTTTGCAACGGCATAAAACTTTCAATTTTTGGACTTACAGAACTCAAGATATGATTTTTCAATTAGCATCGCGCAGAGCTGCATTTTCTGGTTTAAAACAAAAATGTTTTTTTAAAAACTTCCAACTTTCCTTTGAGATTATTAGTCCATTTTAAGTTTGATTTCATGGATGGATACAAGGTCTCTTGTGAGTTTAAACCTTCATTTTGAATCTTGGTTTTCAAAGGATTTAAACCTCTCTTGATTTATTGTCTTAGTTGATTAAGCAAATGAATTTTCCTCCTTGTGTGCTAAGTAACTTAGGGTGTACGTGAGTGATGGTTTAAGAGCGGGGATTGGTCTAAAGGTGATTTGCATTTAGTGATGGTTGGTTGATAGCACTTCAAGTATCCAAGAGGATTTCGAAAGGAATCCCAGCGCGGAACAGTAGGCTTGCTAGCTCATTTGCTTGTGGCTTGTAGTGAGTTCTAACGAGTTAGGCAGGCGGCCCGCCGAAAGCCTAGGGTTCACTCTAAGGAGAAGTGGAACCGTCACATCTTGCCCAATCTTTTCTTGATTTATTCACCATTTTCTCCAAGATGAGTTTAATCTCTCGTTTGGCTAACTCCGCTTGTTCGTTTGCTTGAGGATAGTGTGGAAGTGATGTATTGTGCTTACAACCATACTTAAACAATAAAGAATCAAGTTGTTTATTATAAAAGTGCTTTCTTCATAGCTTACTATGGCCTTAGGGATACCGAATCTAGTAAAAATATTCTTTTTAAAAAATCGAGGTACCACCTTAGTATCATTAGTAGGTAAAGCGATTGTCTCAACCCATTTAGAAACATAATCTACAACTACTAAGATATACTTATTATTAAAAGAACTAGAAAGTGGTCCCATAAAATTCATATCCAGCATATCAAATAACTCGACTTTTAAGAAAGTAGTTAAGGACATTTTATTTTTTGTAGAGATATTTCCGATTCTTTGACATGCATCACAGTTTTTAACATACTCTCTAATATCTTGGTACATGGTGGGCCAATAAAATCCCAATTGCCACACCTTAGTTAAGATTTTAGAAGTGGTAAAATGACCATCCGTTTCTAAATTATGACAATAAGATAAAATATCATGTACCTCATCTTCAAAAATACATCTATGAATCATACTATCGGCACAATACTTATGGAGTATGGTTCCGCTCAAAAATAAGTTTTAACATCATGTAAGAAATTCTTCTTTTTGTGAAAATTAAAACTCTTCGGAAGCACTACACTTATCAAATAATTAGCAAAGTCTGCATACCATGGAGAATTGATAAGTGCTAGAATAAATTCATTCGAAAAATTCTCTTTAATTGAAATTTGGTCATTTGTCGGGATATACTCGAGTTTCGAAAGGTGATTTTCCATAAGGTTATCCAATCCTTTTTTATCCTTAATTTAAATATTAAATTCCTGCAATAAAAGAATCCACCGGATTAGATGAAGTTTTTGCATTTTTCTTATGCAGTAAGTATTTCACAGTTGCATGGTCTATATAAATGATAACTTTATATCCTATTAAATAGGATCTAAATTTATCTAGGGCAAATATCACTACCAATAGCTCATTTTCTATAGTTGCATAATTGAGTTGTGCCTCGTTTAGGAATTTGCTAGCATAATAGATAACATGCATCCTTCCTTCTTTCTTTTGCCCGAACACTGCTCCAACTGCGTAGTTGCTTGCATCACACATCAATTCAAAGGGTAGCGATCAATCCAATGAAGTTATAATGGGTGCAAAAATCAATTTCTTCTTCAAATTATCAAATGCAATAAAACACTCATCATTAAAGGAAAAAGGGGTATCTTTATATAATAAATCACACAATAGTTTTACTATCTTAGAAAAATCTTTAATAAAACGTCTATAAAAACCTACGTGTCCAAGAAAATTTCTTATCCCTTTGACATTAGTTGGAGATGGCATTCGCTCAATAACTTCTATTTTTGCTTTGTCCACCTCAAATCCTTTAGAGAAAATCTTGTACCATAAAATAATTCCTTCACGAACCATAAAATGGCATTTCTCCCAATTTAGCAGATAATTTGTCTCGTCGCATCTTTGTAAAATTAAATCTAAATTATGAAGACAATGATCAAAAGATGAACCAAAAACTAAAAAATTATCCATAATTTTCTCAATATAATTTGAAAATATGGCCATCATGCAATGTTAAAATATAGCAGGGGCATTGCATAAGTCAAATGGCATCCTTCTAAAGGCAAAGGTGCCATAGAGACAAGTAAATGTGATCTTTTCTTGATCTTGAGGAACTATAACTATTTGATTATAATCTGAAAATCTATCAAAGAAACAATAAAATTCTTAATAAGCTATAGTTCTAATAATTGATCAAGAAAGAGTAAAGAAAAGTGATCCTTTCTAGTGACTGCATTCGATTTCCTATAATCAATGCACACTCTCCACGCAATCACAAGTCATGATGGAATCATTTCGTCGTTTTTCCCCATTATTATTGTGATTTCACTCTTTTTAGGGACAGCATGAATTGGGCTAATCCAAATACTATTAGAGATAGGAAAGATTATACCTGCATCAAGCCACTTGAGAATTTCATTTCTTACCACCTCTTTAATATTTGGATAGAGTCTCCTTTGCATTTCTACCACTGGTTTGCAATTGTCCTCTAACAAAATGCGATACATACATATAGGACTTATATCTTTTATATCCGAGATTGTCCACCCAATCACCCTCTTGTATTTTCTTAGAACTCTTAGCAGTTTCGTACATTGTTTCTCGTCTAAGTGAGCACTTACAATCACCGGTAGAGTGCTATTTTCTCCAATGAATTTATACCTTAGATAGTTAGAAAATGGCTTGAATTCTAATTTTAGCGGTTCAATCTTCGAAGGTGGGGGAAGTCCTTTTCTTTGATCAAGAATCTCATAAACATTACCTCTTTTATAAGGTGCTTGAAATTTCAAATACTTAACCAATGCTTCAATTTCTTCAGCCTTTCCCTCTTACATCCCTACACTTGTTAAACAACGCTCAAGAGGATCGAAGTCAAGATTGACTTGACTCAACTCTTGGTTAGCATTTCAATAATGCCAATGGAACAAGCATGATAGCTAAAAGAAGGGTATTTTTTCATTTCATTCAAATTAAATACTACCTCTTCTTCACCTACTTGAAACTTAAGTTTGCTATTTTTGACATCAATAATAATACCCGTAGTTGCTAAGCATTGTCCTGACATGGCCTGCTTTTTATGCTTCTCTTGTCTCTCTTCGGAAGCTGGATTTGTTCAAGTTGGTGAAGTGGTTGAGGCCGATACCGGGTCACCTTAAACTCAACACAGATGGCTGCTCTAGAGGCAACCCTGGACGGGCTAGAGGGGGTGGTGTGTTGCGTAATGGTGAGGGGCGGCTCCTGTTCGCTTTCTCCACATTCCTTGGACATTGTACTAGGATCCAAGCTGAGGCGAAGGCCCTTCTATTTGGGGTTAACTTGTGCATTTCATGTGGATATGTGAGAGTGCAACTTGAAGTGGACTCTTTGGTGCTCGTTCAAGTCTTGCAACGAGCAACTCGCTGCCCATGGAGTATTGACATGGAAATCCGGTCCCTCCTTCAGCTATCGTCCCATTTTGTTAGCATCTCCCATTGTTTTCGAGAAAGTAATCGAGTGTCGGATGGCTTATCTAACATTGGCTGTGATGAAGGCTGTACCAGAACCTATCATCAGTTCTCGGAACTCCCTACTCAATCTCGAGGGGCCTTTAGGCTGGACAGGATTGGCCTCCCCTCCCTTCGAAAGTGCTAAGGTACCTTGTTGCTTGGGAGTAGAACTTCCATCCCCACCCAAGTAGCTTAATATATACGTTGTACTCTTGAGAGGAATTTATCGCTGCTGGAGAAAGAGTTAGAATGTAGCAAGTGCCATGCGAAATTTTTCTTACATTTGGATTTGTTGGCAGGGAGTTTCGTCCATTTATAAGGGGAAACTCTGCCAAAATTTCCTTAAAATAAATAAAATACTTATTTATAAAAAAAAAGTTGCTAAGCATTGTCTATCACTCTTTGTCATGATGGTGTATATTGTAGCCAACAACAATCAATCTTGTCAGTTTTAGACTTTCATATTTTTAATGAATTTTAGCATTTTTTGAAATTCAAAATCTAGGTAATAGTTCTTTGTAAAAACTTATATAGCATTTAGAAATTAATAAAAAAAACAATGAGGAGATAAATAAAGAAAGTGTTATCTTTTAATTAGCATCCATTATGCATATGAAATTGTAGTTGGAGTTGTTCTAAAGGAACTATAACCTGAAAAATTGGTCCTTGCCAAGCTAGAAAAATAAAATAGATTATAAAACTAACTTGGATATATTCAACTTGTATTTAATATGCACTTCTAAATAATCATAGTTACATGAATATAATTAATGTAATTGGGGTGTAAGTAACAATAAGAATGCCAAGATTACACGGTAGAGCGAGGATTTGGAAGCGATTGGATCGTATCTTACTGAATGAGGCATGTATGGATTTACATGTTTCTGTCACAGTTGATCATTTGCGCGCGACACCCTTCGGATCACGCCCCGTTGCTCATGGCGGTTTCTACCCGGTTGGATAGCAAACCTCGGTGTTTTAGGTTCATTAACGCCTGGGCTGACCATGAGGAGTTCTTGGGGGTGGTGAAGCAGTCTTGGGAGCAGGAGTGTCAGGGACCCCCGTTGCACGTCCTTTGTTCAAAGTTACAACGTGTAAGGAGGAGTATTCAAGCGTGGAATAGAGAGAGAGTTGGGAATTTCTCTGACAATGTTAGGAAGGCAGAGGCGGAAGTGGCTAGATTGGACCAATGTATGTTAGGAGGGGGTTCTGAGAATGATCAACTGCAGTTACATCAGGCCCAGGCTCGGCTTAGTCGTGCGATGGCCATGGAGGAGGCCCTGTGGAAGCAAAGGTCTAGAGTCAAATGGTTGCAGTTGGGGGATAGGAACACCAGTTTTTTCCACTCGGTAGTGAAGCAACGGCGCATGCAAGCAGTGATTCATGGGGTCCATGATGCCAATCAAGAGTGGGTGACTGAGGATGCACGTATTGGGGCTGAAGCAATTAAGTATTTCTCCTCTCTTTTTTCGATAGAGGAGGCTCCAGCAAACTCAGAGGTACTTGGGGTCATCCCAAAGTTATTGGCGGAGGATGAAAATGAGCAGTTGCAGAATATTCCATCCTTTGAGGAAGTGCGGGACGTGGTCTTTGCGATGGACGGGGATAGTGCCGCCGGGCCGGATGGGTTCACTGGGAAATTCTTTACCTCTTCCTGGGATATAATTGGCAGAGATGTGTATAGGGCGGTGCAAAGCTTTTTCTGTGGTGAGGAGCTTCCACGACGGGTTACTGCTACCTCCATAATTCTATTGGCCAAGGTAGCACGTCCAAAGTGTTTTTCTGAGTTTCGCCCGATCAGTTTGTGTAACTTTGTGAACAAGATTTTGTCTAAGATTCTAGCGGCTCGACTTGCGCCTATCCTTCCCAAGATAATTTCTACGAATCAAAGTGGTTTTGTTCGGGGGCGGTTAATTTCGGATAATTATCTGCTAGCTCAGGAATTAATGTCTAATATGGGTAGCAAGGTAAGAGGAGGGAATGTGGCTTTGAAGTTGGACATGATGAAAGCTTATGACCGGGTAGTATGGCCTTTTTTGATCAATGTGCTTAGGGCTTTTGGGTTTGGAGAGCAGTGGATTGATATGGTTTGGCGGCTCATTTCGAATGTCTGGTTTTCAGTGGTTGTCAATGGGGCTTTGTTTGGCTTCTTTAAGTCAGCCCGGGGGTTACGCCAAGGGGATCCGCTCTCCCCTGCTTTGTTTATCATTGGAGCCGAGGTGTTGTCGAGGTCGCTGAATAGTTTGCCGTGTTTCCGAGGGTTTCAGGGGTTTTCCGTTCCAAGGGGTTGCCCTCGAGTGACTCACTTAGGATATGCGGATGATGTGCTTGTTTTCTCTAGTGCGACTGCGAGATCCTTAAAGTTAGTGAAGCGGGTTTTGACAATCTATGAGGCTGTTTCTGGGCAACGGATCAATGCGGGGAAAAGTTGTTTCTTGGTGCACCCAAAGGTAGGCCTATCCAGGAAGATGGCCATTCAGAGGTTAACTGGTTTCATGTATAAGCCTTTCCCGATTAAATATCTAGGGTTCCCCCTTTATTGCGGGCGCCGGAAGAAAGAGTATTTTGGGGGTTTGTGTCAAGCAGTCCTTCTTCGTATTCAGTCCTGGCAGAACAGGGTGTTGTCTCAGGGAGGGAAGATAGTGTTGTTGAAACATATCCTATCATCTATGCCGATTCATCTGTTAATGGCGGCTTCTCCTCCCAAAGCTATTTTCCAAGAGCTTGAGGGCATGTTTGCTAATTTCCTTTGGGGAGCTTCAGAGGGGGGTCCCAAGTATCATTGGATTCGCTGGCAGGACCTGTGTGTGTCACAAGAAGTAGGGGGGGTTGGCCTGCGCCAATTGGAGGATGTCTACAAAGCTTTCTCTATCAAGTTGTGGTGGAATTTTCGGGCAAAAACATCCTTGTGGGCTGAGTTCATGCAAGCTAAGTTCTGTCGGGCGGTGCACCCGAATCTGGTGTTTGATGGCAAAGGTTCAGAGGTGTGGACACGGATGGTGAAGGTGCGGAATATTGCTGAGAGGCATATCGGATGGATTGTTCGTTCCGGGAGTTCTAATTTTTGGTTCGACAATTGGCTTGGTTCAGGAGGTTTGTCAGACCGGCTGGAGAGCGTCTCCGACCATAAGGTTGTGGATTTTGTGCAACAGGCTACCTGGGATGTCAGAAGTATTGCACAATGGGTGCCTTCGGAGATAGTCGCTGAGATTGTTTGAGTTGACCCACCTGCCGGGCAGTTGCCTGACCTCATGGTTTGGAGACCAGAGCATTCGGGATGTTTCACAATAAAGTCAGCTTTCAACTTGGTCCGACGTCAGTCCTCCCCCTCGCCGCTATTCAAACGTATTTGGCATCGAAGTGTGCCATTGAGAATTTCATTCTTCCTGTTACGCCTGCTGCGGGATCGTCTCCCCTTAGACGGGACCTTATGGAAGTTGGGGATTCATGGACCGTCGCGATGTGTGTGTTGTTCTTCACCTGAGGTCGAAACTGCGGAGCATGTGTTTGCTACTAGGGATATGGCGCGACAAGTGTGGCACTTCTTTGGGGATTCGGTTGGAGTTGCCTGGACTGGGCTTGCCTTTCGCGTATGTATGGCGGCCTGGTGGCAGGGGAAGCGAGGAAATAAGTTTCTGAAGTTTATTCATCTTGTGACGCCCTTGTTGATTTGCTGGCACATATGGAAGGCTAGGAATGGCATGAAATATGATGGTCAGAAGATCGAGGGGGTCCAGCTATGTCATGGTATTGTTGTCGATCTTTTACAGTTGTTTAGGGTACAGTTTCCGGAGTGCAGGGTCTCGTCAATATCTTGGGTAGAATTTTATCTGGAGGTTTCTAGTTGGAATGCAGCCAGGTCTTACATGCTGGTTAAATGGGTACGGCCCTCTCATGGGGGCCTCAAGCTCAACACAGACGGGTGTTCCAAGGGTAACCCTGGGGAGAGTGGGGGTGGGGGGTGCTTCGGGACGCTAGTGGTAGGCTGGTCCTGGCATTTTCGTGTAATTTTGGGATAGCTTCAAGTATGCAGGCTGTGGCCAGGGCTCTACTTTTGGGGTCAGGTTATGCCTCCAGCGGGGTTTTGATTCATTTGATGTTGAGCTGGATTCCTTGGTGTTAGTACAGGTTTTAAATCGGACATCTTGTTGCCCTTGGAGTATTTATAAGGAGGTTTATCAGTTGTTTGGTTTGTTGCATCATTTTCCACGAGTTCGCCACTGTTATCGCCAGGCTAACCAGGTGGCAGATATATTGGCCAGTGAAGGGTGTCGGCATGGCCGGGAGGAGATCTACTTGGCAGCTTCAGCCTTACCCCAAATTGCGAGAGGAGCATTTCATTTAGATAGGTTAGGAGTTGCGGCTCTTCGCCGGTTGGAATGATCTAATGTAAGGGAGTAGTACTCCTTATTTATATTTGTTTAACACAGAATAAATAAAATGCAGCTATTTAAAAAAAAAAAAAAAGAATGCCAAGATTACTATTGAGAAGCTTATTGTATATTAAGATGCTGTGTTATGGTATCCACTGAAATTTTGAGACTTGGGAACAAAATGGATATATTTCCAAATGTATTCAGCAATTAAATCTGGTGATGTTGAAGATTAAATTACTGTTTTGGTGAGAGGATAACTGTTGATGGTTTTCAAGTTTTCAAATATATGTTTTAATTATACATGTCGCTTAGCAGGGTGTTAGGAAATTGTTTAATTTTTTTAGGCAAGTTTCTTGTTTTGTGCGCAAATAACTAGTTTCTTAATTTTTTTAGTTACTTGAACTAGTTGTCAAGTTATTTGTTATGTGTATGAGTTCAGGGATTAGAAGTTATTGCTTATTATATATGAGATTAGCAATTAGAAATTATTTCATGTTATTACTTAGGTGTTAGTAAAGAAATTTAAATTATAAATAGGTGGGTATTGACATAATACGAGTGGCATATAAGAGCGATATGTAACCTTATACATGGGGTGAGAAAAAGCATTCGGGAGATGATAGATGATATGCAAGAGTTTGGGTTTGGATTCAAATTGTATTATTGTATAAGGCCTTTCTCTCATAATAAATAACGGATTTTCTCTCTATGGATGTAGGCTCAATGATAATGTCGAACTCGTTTAAATCTTATGTGTTGTTTATCTTTTTCTGCTTGTGGCTTGTTTGTCATTAAATTATTGTATTCTTGATGTCTCATTAGTTATTTGTTCCATGTTTGGATCCCAACAAACTAGTATCCGAGCGAGATTCGTAGCTTGGTCCTAGTTGACTATTGAGATCAAGTAGGTTGTTGGATATTACCTATTGAACAATTTAATGGGTGATATATTTGTTTCAAGAGTTTGGTAAGAAGTATTGAAGGTGAAGAATGAAAAGTGGGAAAACATAGAGATACTTGATGGTAAATCTAAATAGGTGATTCAAGGATCAAGAAAAAGGTGAAATCCAATGTTGATTTTTGGACACGAATCGGTGGAAACTTTCTCACAACTCTAACAATTGATACTTCATCGAAATGGTTTTAGATTAAGGTTATATTCTTCGAGTGGTGTAGCATGTGTCCCAAAGAAATAAAGAGATCTAATTTTCAAGTGTCAAAAAACTCTAATAGCTACAAGTTTTATATTGAAGGTGGAGTTTTGGAAATCACAGATGGCGAGACAGTCTTGAAGATGAGAAAAATATGATGATTTTACCACTTAGTTGCCTCAATAGTTACAAATAAAGAAGGGAATTCTGATATTGCAAATGGTAATAAAAAAAAATCCTATGAAGGAAGATGGTGAATTGAGACACCTTCTCGTGAGTTAATAGGAAGTTAGACTCAAGGTACACATGTTTATTTGTCGATTAAATCAATTGAGTGTCAGGATTGTATTGATTCTGATGTATAGTTCGGTACCATATTATTTAGTAGTTGAAGGCAAGTGGTTGTCAAATGGAATATTCGCCAAAGTGAATATTTGTTAGGAAATTGATTTAATTTCTTTTCAATAGGTTTTTTATTTTGTGTGCAAATAACTAGTTTTCTAATTGTTTAGTTATTTGGAGTAGTTGTCAAGTTATTTTCTATTTGTATGAGTTTAGAAATTATTTTCTATTCTGTATGAGAATAAGAATTAGCAATTATTTCCTATTATTATTTGGGTGTTGGCCAAGTAATGTAAATCATAAATAGATGAGGGTTGGCATACTACAAAATTGTACACAAGGATAACATATAGCCTTATACCTGGGATAAGAGAGAAATCTTGAGAGATGAGAGATGGTATACAAGAATTTGGGTTTGGATTCAAATTGTGTTTTTATATAGGGCTTTCCTCTTATAATTAAGAACGAATTTTCTCTCTGTGGACATAGGCTTAATGATGGAGTCGAACCACGTTAAATTTTATGTGTCGTTTATCTTTTATACTTGTAATTTATTTGTCATTAAATTATTATATTCTTGATACCTCAATAGTCATATGTTTTGTGCTTAGATCCCAACAGCGGTCTAGGCTAACTCATAAGATCCAATAGCTAGAACCACTAAACTTTTTGAAATGGGTTTTGGTAGTCAATAGGTATCTATGATACTTTCATAATGTTTACTTGCAAATTGTCAGTTAAATTTATGGTTTATGTGACAATAAGTACACAATAAATCAAAAATAAATTTGATTAAAAAGTTCAATTAACATTTTCAAACAAGAAATAAACATTGAAGAATTTCACATTTGAGACTTAAAAACTGTATTGCCAGGGAGAGGGGTTGGGTTGGGTGGTTCAAGGAAATGGAATATAAGTGAGAGGTCCGGATTTAAACCCCCATGCTTACACTCAAAAGAAAAAAAACAGAAGTTGCTGTGCCAATTAATTATATTTTGTCCAAAACCTTCATCTACATCCAATATTTAAGCTTGAGTGTTTCAAATTTCTCCACTTTCTAACTACTCTAAGGGCCTGCTGAGTAGTTAACATGCATTTGGAATTCTAAAACGCTATTAGCAGTCAGTGGACTATTTTGATTTCCCTTAGAAAGAGCCTTCTTTAAAAAAAAAAAAAAGGCCTTAATTAAGCTTTTATCACTCTTTGGCTCATTCCACACCAAACAGTTCTCGAATTTGTTGAAATGATCATTGAATCTAAGACTGGCAATTAATATCACCAACCTTTGACTCTTAAAAGATAATAAAAATCAACTAATCTTTTTCCCTTATCTTTTTTTGACAAAGTCATCCTTTGTTCCTTATAGAAAACAATAATTATGCTCCACAGAGATGATTGTGACAGTAATATCTTTATCAATCCTTTGTAGGACTTGGCATGTGTGTTTCCTTGCTAAACACGTAGAGTGGGAAGCAAATCGTAGAAGTCTTTGGTCCTTATAGAAAACAAAAATTATGCTCCACAGAGATGATTGTGACAGTAATATCTAGAAAGAGCAACCACGTCTTCTCCTTTCCACCTAATCCTTAAAATATTGTACTCCTGCTGACAAAAAAAATTGAATGTTGTACTCTTATATTTAAATACTTATACAGTTAATTATACATTTTTTTTTAACAATTAACAACTAAAACTCCTCTTAACAGGTATCCATGTGGACACCATGTTAGTTAAACCGTTGTTGAAATGGCAAAGTGCACCATCAAGAATAAATCTCTGTCATTTAAATATCGTATATCGTACAAAAAACTGATATCAGTCGTATTCACCTGTAATCAAGATCTTGAAACACATATGTACGTTTCTTTCAATTAACGTCAAATCCATCATGTCAATCAATCCGAGAATGCGTAAACCCACAAGTCAAAAAATATTTATCCAAATGCTTTCACCAACTCAGTTTGAAATTACCTAAAAAAAATGAGTGTGAAGAACTTTATCCAAGTTAGGAATTTCACACTAAGTTTTTTTTTTAAATTACGTATTTTCTTCTGTCCTCTTTGGCCAAATTCTTGCCCAAGCAACAATTTAGTCTCATATTTATTTTTGTATTTATTTCATCTGTTTCCCAATAGTTTAAGGGCCACGACAGATGAATAATAACTTCCCCTGCTAATCAATTTCTACATTTAAAGAGGCCTCCTCGTGCTGTTAATGTAGAGATTTTTTATGGAAAAATGTAATTTGGTTTTCAATATTTGGTTTATGTGCCAAATTGATCTCTAATATTTCGGTTAAAATAAATTTAATCCTCAAAGGTTGTGATTTTAGCACACTAATCTTCATTCTCATGTAATAATTAAATTTGTTGGCATATTAAATCAACTGGGTTACCCCTGTTTGCTTTCTCTGCCTTTTTTGGGGACACTACGTGTTTGCGTGCGGAGGCTGGAGCCCTTCTAATGGGTCTTCAAATGTGTGCTCAAAGGGGCTTTGATAATATATGTGTGCAATCGGATTCATTGGTCTTGGTTGGGATTCTTCACCGGCGCATTCAGTGTCCATGGCATATCCGACGAGAAGTGAGGCAGATCAGGCACTTAGTTGAGGATCCTGTTCGATTTTCGCATTGCTACAGGGAGGCTAACAAAGTCGCTGATGTGTTGGCCAATGTGGGGATAACTCATCCTGAGCAGCAGGTCAAGGTCTATGACTGCTTTCGTATGCTTCCGCGGCGGGCTAAAGGGGAAGTCCGGCTGGATAGGATAGGAATGCCTTCGGTTAGGAAAGTTAGGCGTATGTAAAAGAGACTTTTAGATTATGTCGTTGCAATAAAATAAAAAAGTAAGATTTAAAAAAAAAATCATATATTTGCGGTCGCATGATCCTCTTTTGGTTTGTGAACTTCTAGGTATAACATCAAGGTATTTCCAGTGCAAGCGGTTGACACATTAAAGCATCGATTTTGGATTTCCACTCTTCTTGATTATCAGGTACTGGGCTTGTAGCTGGTGCTATGGATCCTTGCTCAGCGCATACTCCAAGAGTTGAATTTGTTATTTTCTCCAGCCTTTTTTTCCCAACCATATGTAAGTCTGTTAGTTACTTTAGTTGAACTATCTATTCTATGTTTTTTACTGCTGTTAAACATTCATATTATAAGCATTTGGCCTATGCCTCTTGAGTGATCATGATCTGAGAGGGGCAAATTTATTTTCGTTCCTTTTGCGAAGACAAAATGTCTACTAAAAAAAAAAAAATCAAAGCTCAAAATTAGAAATTTTCATATTATTATTTAGTAGTGTTTTCGTTAAGTTAGAGTTTTAGTAATTTTATTGGAGTTAAATTATGGTAGTTTTACTATTTAGGAATTATTATCTTATTAGAAAATTTCTTGTAGTGTAAGACTTGTTTATCAAGTAATTTAGTCTATAAATAGAGAGTCATATTATTGTATTTAGTTGAGAAAAGTGAAACATTTGAGAGCCTTGTTCTTATGATGTAATTAATAAATTATTAGTGATATTATTCCTTTTCTCCCACACATATTTTTATGTGTGTAAATTGTCTCCCCTCATATTGGTTTTGTCAAATATATTCTCCCCATATTTTTTTGGTTCTACAAAACTGAATCATGGTTGAGATAAACAAATCTTCACGGCAGACAATGTAAAGTACAAAATTAATCCCAAAATTGAACTGCCACATGAAGCAACCAAGCTGCGCCATTTAAAACTAAAATTCAACCCAGCCTTGTATTTGAAAAATTATTGTAATTTTCTGTTCTGCTGGATCAAAAAATTATAACCATTAGCACTTTTATTGTATAACTATCATATCATCTCCTAAAATATTAAAACATTTTGAATGATAGTCATCTTCAAATAAATCTTTTTCACGAATGATGTTTCCTCAGTTTAAAAAAAAAAAAAATGTTTCCTCAATACAACTGGGTAAACGACCTAAAAAGTTGTCTATTCTTCAACATTTGATTTCCTTCTTTTATCCCTTAAAAATCAGATTCTCTGGTCAATTTAATGCTTAAACTTTCCTGGGAAATAAAATAGGTACAGCTATTTACATTCCTTCAGTAAACTTGAGCTTTTTTACTAAAACAAATTCACTATATGATAATTGCAAAATACTTAATGAACTTCATTGAATAACTTCTAACAAAATTATTACACTATATTAGAATAGGGGTTTCCACGAAAAGGACTTGTAATTTGAACCATGGACAAAAGTTTAAGGAGCAAAATCAATTGAAAATGAAAGTATTAATAATTAAAATAAACTAAAAGCTTGTAGACTAAATAAATCTTCCGATAACCATTTCACGATTAAAGAAACATTCACCAAAAAATGTTTTTAAAACCCTACACTATATCAACTTTTAAATTAAATTAGAAAAGTAATAGGCCAAAGTGGTTAAAGGGCTACGTGTGGTCAATGGTTTGTCAAAAATGAAATGAATTTGAACATGCCAATTTAAAGTACTAGGCCAAAAAAACTTGCCAATTTCTACAAAGAAATAGAATAATTCAATATTAGCTAAAGCTGATTGAGTGAATGGTTTTGACGGTTTACATTAGACCTTGTATACTTAATTTTGTCTATCTTACACTTCTGTAGCTATCAAATGCTGAAAATTTCTATGATGACTTTCTCCAGAACAAAACACAGAAACAGAAACAAAAAAGTCCACGTTGACCTTTTCAAAGAAAAAAGAAGAAAGAAAACTTCTACCTGAGTAGGTAAAGGGCAAAATCCAGAAAAAGAAAACACAAAAAGTAGGAAAATTTCCACAATGGTTAGGTCTTGAATCAATATTTTCAATTTGGTATGTGATGTAGAGTATGCGCCTGAAATAGTCTTAAATACCGATTTTGAGATCTCGTCTTAACTACTGATACAACTGTGTGATTAAAATGGCAAGAGAGGTGGAAAAAGAGAACAAACTTCTATGCCATTTAATCTTTTGCATAATTTCCAATTTGTTATCTGAATTCAATTTTTTCCTAGATTTCCATCTAAAGCAAAACAGTAAACTCGATGTACATGACTTGAGTTCGTATTAGAAGCAACTTTTGATTAAGTAATTAACTTTCAATCATTCTTAGGACCTAACTGTTGTCCTTTACTGTTTAAAATACATTGATGGTCAAGGTGCCAATTGTTTGGATTCAATGGGAAAAAGTAAAATTACTACACACTTTTGTTGGTTAAAGTGATTTTAATACTATCTAAAAGCCCTACAACCGAAAGACACCTATTCTCCTCAAGTCTCTCCATTCTTGAACCCTTAGCACATTTACCCACTTAAACACACGCAAATGGTGCCAATTAAAGGATACTCGATTCTTTTGGTGACAGAAATCTTGTGATTTTTATGAATGGTGTAATGATGTTAGTAGGGAAGGTAGCAATTGATATGAAAACCTAAATATGGATGATGGCATATAGAAGGATGTCCAGAACATCGTGCTCGAATGACTGCTAGGTTCGAGAAGTTGTTCAAAGTAATGTTGAGATCATAAAAAGCGAAATGTTAATACCGCTTTCTTATTTGTTAATGTTTTTGTCATTTGCTCATGTGGAACGA
Organism: Coffea eugenioides; assembly: GCF_003713205.1. Taxonomy (NCBI): domain Eukaryota; kingdom Viridiplantae; phylum Streptophyta; class Magnoliopsida; order Gentianales; family Rubiaceae; genus Coffea; species Coffea eugenioides. The sequence continues at coordinate 26,305,204 of NC_040045.1, read as the reverse complement.
ATAAAATGCTTCTGCTTTTCATTTTAATTACAATTTTTTCCAAAAAAAAAAAAAAGGGTGCAACATGTAAAATCAATGAACGATTTTTTTTTTGGGTGTAATTCACATGATCAAAATATCAAGAGTGATATTAACAAAATAGTGGAGTTTCATTAACACTTCCGTTTTGAAATTTATGAAATTTTTAGCATACAGGCCGCCAGAGAAATTTAAGAATGGAATTTGCTTGTAAAAGGCTAATTGGATAAACTGGAAATTAAGTTAGACCATTATTTGGTGCTATTTTGCTTGAAGTTGAACGTCTCATCAGAACCTAGGAATTTCTTCGCAACATGAATTTGAACGTTTTATCAGAACCTAGGAATTCCTCCCAATTCATGTTAATGTCAATTGTTTTGGCAATTCTTTGACTTGAATTTCACTACTCTGACGGCCTGCTGCGTGGTTAGCGTGAATGCATGTAGGCATGTGAATGGATCGAATCTTAATCAAATCAAATCCAGCCCCAATATAGTTAAATAGTGTTTGGATTTAATTTCTCAAAGATATAATCTTCTTCTTCTTTTTGTTTTTTTGACAAAGTCATCCTATGTAGGATTTGGTACGAGTCTCTATCTAAATGATTATAATTCAACAGAGCTCAAGTCTGTCACCCATTTATTCTGCGAGCCTTAAAAATCTATTTAAACTGTGCAACATTTCTTAATTTTTATAAGACTTGCAGAACCAACATTTCTTAAACTGGCATAGAGTACAATCAACTGCTAAAACGACATTCACAAACATTTTCTCAACTGCTAGAACCAACATTCTCTCACCCATTTCTATTCTAAGACTTCACAATCTCTTTAAATTGTAAAGCATACTTATGGAACTTTAATGTCTGTACGACTTGTAAAATCAAGAATTATCTATACACTTCAATGCCGTGTGCGTACCAAAAAAATTGATTCTAACTGCTAAAACGACATTCACAAACATACATAATCGTTACGCTGTGATATATTAATGCCTTACATGGAAATCTCGGCAATACCTACTTCATTTCTTACAGTTGACTTCAAATTAATCTATCAATCCATCTCTGATACAATAAGAGAATTGGTCCTATATAAAGCCGTGCGTTGAAAAGTGAGAAGCCTTGCGTTGAAGAATCTTCAATACCAAAAGGAACAAGTCAGCTTCTTACATGTTACGCTGTGATGTATCAATGCGTTACATTTCCACACTACACAGAGCCATAATGCAACTATATAAATTGTGTGAGTCTCTAAGCTCTATGAATCATCCATACTTGGAAAAGAAAAAAAGAAAAACACTTTTTCCTCTTCTCTTAAAAATTTTGCAAGGTGTAATTTTCTTCAAGATTCTTGAAAATGGTGATGGCTGTGAACAAATTTTTTGGTGCAATTTCTGCACTATCTCTACTGCTTCTTCTTTCGAGCTTTGGTTGTAAAGCACAACTTTCACCTACATTTTATGATTATACTTGCCCTAATGCTCTCACTACAATCCGTTCCACTGTCCGGTCAGCGATATCGTGTGAACGGAGGATGGCCGCGTCGTTGATTCGCCTCCATTTCCATGATTGCTTCGTGCAGGTTAGTCCATAACTAAACATATTTGATAGTTTACGGTTATTTCTCAAAAAATGATTTAAGTTACACAACATTTTCATGTAGTACAGTTTACACATACATCAACTTAACTTGCTTGGTGAGTTTAGGTTTGGGTTTGTTAGTGCAAGCAATACATTTCATGCACTAAAAATAAATTTCATCCTTTATCTAATCTTGTAAGTCCATTTCAACTTGTACGCTTCATAATGCTGCCTAGCTACTCATAGGGCACTGTTGGAATTCAGATCCGCCCAGGCACTTTAAAGTTCTCTTTCCTTTGGGTCGAATTTTTTAGGACGGATCCGAATGCCAGCATTTCTTATTCACACATGATGAGGACGACATGATGGGCACGCTTGAATAATGATAAATACAATAATTTTTGTTTTCTCACCTCTCAAAATTTGAAACAAGTCTATTTTGTTGTTACTGATTTGCACCCAAAACCTTCTAAAGCTTGTATACTCCACTATTCAACTTGTACTGTTTTCGGTGGCCGCCAATGTTTACATGGGCATGGGTACGTCTTTAATTGTTCAGAAAGGTGGAAGCCCTCTTACACATGGTGCATACTGCACAATAAGTATTGTATACTTGACCAGGTCTAAGGCAGAATAAAAGCATTATGAAGAATCTAAAAACAAAATTGGTCTACTCAAATTCAAATTATATTAAAGGATAACTAGATCTAATCCTTATAGTTAATCATTGCTAGCTCTGGTTGTGTGTGCTTAATCAAATTTGGTTCTGCTCTTTTACAGGGTTGTGATGGATCAGTTTTGCTTGATGAGACCCCTACAATTCAAAGTGAGAAGACATCAAAGGCGAATAACGATTCTGCGAGAGGTTTCAATGTTATAGAGGATGCTAAGACCGCAGTGGAGAAAATATGCCCGGGAGTTGTTTCTTGTGCAGATATTCTTGCAGTTGCTGCAAGAGATTCATCCGCTGCTGTAAGTAAAAATTTAAGTATTTAACCATTTGTGAAGTCTTAGAACACAAAAGGAAACCAAAATAACATGCATAAGAGTGGATTATTCACTTTAATCTTTAGCAGTATATGGAGATTTCTGTGCATTATTAAAAATTATTTATTCTCAAAGATTTTACATGGAGAAGCACAAATAAAGGCAGGAAAATTCGTGACAGTGAAACTAAAGCTATAATGGTTTTGCTATAAAAGCTAATGAGCGGTTGTTCTCCATCGTTTACAGATTCTGCGAAAAATTAACTAATCCGAAATGGTAAAATCTACTTTTTGGTAGAATGCAAATTGTAACCTTTTCCCTCTTAAAAAATCTAAAATTTAGGCAAAAAAAAAAAAAAAAAGCAACTGAGAACATGTAAAAAAAAGCTGGATTTTAAAAATCAGAATGTAAGATCATGTAAAATAATTAAACCAGAAGACCCTTCAGTTTTTCTCCAACTTAAAAAACATAATTTATGGGAAATTTGACAATAGAAAGCAGAACAAGATAAATGAGATGAGATTATTGGATAATTACACTGTGAAAAAAATAAACATTAGATTGTGGTTCATCATTTCCTTCACCCTTAATACTTACGATTGACAAAATATCAGGTGGGTGGTCCTTCGTGGACTGTAAAGCTTGGAAGAAGAGATTCTACCACTGCCAGTCGTTCCCTAGCAGACAGTGATCTTCCTGCTCCCTTTCACCAGCTTAATACACTTATTTCCCTATTTTCAAACAAGGGTTTTACTCCGAGGGAAATGGTTGCCCTATCAGGTAATAACTGTGTTTCTTTTCATTTTCACTTTTGGAACCATATGCAAAATCCGATTTTTATTTTGAGGGCGTGCACAAAATCAAATTTGCAAAAATTGGTAGAATATTCTTTTAGAATATTTTCCAGATGCTCATTCCGAACCACTTCTATCATTTGTACATGCAAAATAAAAACTTAGCAACCAAACGGCGTATGATTTTATTTTTCCAAAAGATTACAGGATTTATAAACTAAATTTTTAGTTTTATTGATTGCTCCTTTATGTTTGTTAGGTTAAAAGACCAAAAACCCTTTATCGTTTAACCATTTTGATATGAAAATTTTTAAAATGTTAGATATCAAGGGTATTTTAGTCTTTTCACACAAGTTAAAAAACCATAAGAAAGATGATATATGAAACCAAAAGTAGAGTGTATATATATATATATATATTACAGCTCTTTGGAAATTGCATTCCATAATTTTTTAGGATACAAAAGTAAATAATAGTTTACATTTTCCATTTTTCTATATGCATATTGAATATATATAGTTTTGATCCTGATAGCGATTATGGACTCGAAATTGAAATGCAGGGGCCCATACGGTAGGCCAGGCACAATGCTTTACATTCCAGCAAAGGATATATAGCAACGGAGCAGATATTGATGCAGGCTTTGCCAGCACCCGCCGTCGCCGGTGCCCACCAACCGGCAGAAATAGCAATTTGGCACCACTTGATTTGGTGACACCAAATCAATTCGACAACAACTACTACAAGAATCTCGTGCAGAAGAAAGGCCTTCTTATATCAGACCAAACCCTCTTCAATGGATCGTCAACTGATACTTTTGTTACAGAATATAGCCAAAATCCTCAAACTTTCTCTTCGGATTTTAGTGCAGCAATGATTAAAATGGGTGATTTAAGCCCCCTTACAGGTCAAGATGGGATCATTAGACGTGTTTGCAGTGCTATAAACTAGAGAGTCAACATCATTTTGGTTATGATTGATCCGATTCAGTTTTGTTTTCAGTATCACAAAATTTGTTGAGTCTCTATATGGTATAATTGTATATGAAGTCTGATTAACGTTTCTTTTGTACTCATGAGTTTTGTTTTTTTATTCTTTCATGTTGTAAGTGTTCAAAATTTTGAATAAAAGCAAAAATGCAATTATTTTAGTGATTTTTTCTTTTTTCATTTGCTTTACTCTAGTAATTATTCGAAGTCAATGTAACCAAAGAGGGGAAACAAGAAAAAAAAAACTTGTGACAACTTTGGAATTGCCACTCAGCTATTCTTTATGAGGTCTAGCAAAGAAAAATAAAAACACTTGCGCTTGTATTGGAGGCACACACTAATCTGTATGGATTCAGCTGTTCATTTTAAGTCTTTCATGACAATAAATAATGTTAAAACACAGTTTCATTTTCCTTTGCCCTTCCACCCCTTCTCACGTCCTATTCACTCTTAATTGTTGGTCAAAATTCGAATTCTGAATTCGACAGCAAAGAGAACTCTAAAAATCTTTTCTTGACCACTGGGCCAACACAAGTGGTTAAAGTACGTACAGTAATCTACCCCCTAAAATGTCAAATTCTCCCACTTTGCTACCCTACTCTATTTATTTGTAACATTTAACCTCATTCTGTTTTCGAATTATTTCATTTCTACTTCATATCTGTATACAGTTTGTGTCATCTGATTGAACACAAACTTGGCCTGACAATCAAAATTAGTACTCTCTTGTGCCTTTCCTTTTTTAATTGACGATCTAGCAAAGAAAATTAAAATCACTTGCTTAAGCTTCTGTTGGAGGTCTTTATCAACCTCGATAGTTTTCTAGCAATGTCATAATCTAATGTTCTTTTTTTTTGGAGTCTTTTTTGGCCAAATTTTCGAAAAATAATAGGCAATGGAATAGGTGATCAAATGGTTTTGACTTCAAGGCCAATTGTGGCAATACAAACTTGCTAGTGTTGCCTGTTTGACAAACTAATAGTGAACTAGGCAGGCCAGTTAACTAACAGTTGTGAGCACTAAATTAAGGGTTTGTTTGGCCAGCCTACTTTTGCATTTTTAAAATATAAAGTTTATCCAAACATCTACAAGTTTGAATAAAAATATAAAAAAAATTCATTAAATAGGATATTAATGGTGGATGACAGAGGATGCTAGTGGTGGATTGCAAGTGGTGGGATGGCAAGGAAGGTTTTTCTTTTTTCTTTTTTTTTTGAAATATTATGATGTCTCTAGGTGTTTTGGATAAACACCAAGATTTTCCTAAAAGACTACAATAAATTATAGTAAAATTTTTAAAAAAATGCCAAAAAATACCATCGAAACGGACCCTAAATTTTAGGAGGAGTTAAGTGATTTCAATTATAAGAATAGGAGGACTGATAAGTGACTAATTTACGCTATATTTGAATGATATTTTATATTATTTTTAGTCACTTTGGCAATATTGTAGGAAGAAAATGGATCATTTTGGCTATAATTGGTGTAAAATGCTCTTAAGTGATTAAATGAGATTCATGTCACCTTTTACTTGCATTTTGTCCATAATTTGTATAGGAGTTGGAAATATACTTCATTTGGATGAAACGGAAAGTTGACAGCTTTGACACATCTTCGTATTTCTGCTATAACTTGAGCTACAATGATCGGATTGCGATGATTCTTGAGCCATTTTGAAGATAAGAGATACATATATAAATCTTATGAAGACATCGAAATCCAGTTTGAAGGTTTTCTAGGCCAAAAAGCCAAATTACAGTAGCTAATTTTCTATGGTTGAAGCTGAGACAAGGTAGTGAACAGTCAAGGGTATTTCTGTCATTTGTTGGCCTACACAAATCCAAATCAAGTGATTCTTGATTCATTGGAAAGCTAACTCAAAGGACTACAAGTTTCATGTTTTTGTCAAGAGTTAATTCAGCTTCTATCATCAAGAAAAGTTCAGTTGAAATTGAGGCAGAATTGGAGCAACATTGAAGACTGGACAGAAATTGCTAAGAATGGCAGGGGAGCAATGCGGCCGGATTATGGCCAGATTCTGGTCAGAAAAGGGTGCTCTCCACTTGCACAACTTGTTTCCTTCTCCAATAATTCACAGCTATTGATGGACGTTGACAACCACTTTGCAGCTGTAACAAGGGATGTTTAAAGCCTCATTTCTTGACTAAATCATCTATAAATAGCCATGGACTTTCAAGATTAGAGAGAGCTTGGAGAGTGCAAGAATACTACCAAAAATGTAGTCACATTTTCTTAGTGTTAGGTTAGTATAGCATAGGATAGTTTAGCTAGTTAGTTCATCCTTCTTGTTTATTAGCTAGATGAAGAAGAGGTTGGAGGATGAAGAAGGCAAGGAGATGAACTCATGTGACAAGGGTTACATTCCTTTCCAACTCTTTATCTGTTGTACTTGATTCCAAGTTTAGTTAATATACAAGTTATGGATTTATATATTATTATGTGTTTCTAAAGTTTATGCCTTGGGTTTAGTTGAATTTTCTATGATTGTTAGTATTTATTATTTGGCTATTTGATGCTATTATGTTGAGCAAGTTACTTAGCACTTTAGCTCTTTAAATCATGATTAACTTGGTACCATTAATTATGATTATCTAAAGGTGTTGTTTCGTCAATGAAAATTGAGATTTAACACTAGTTCAAGAAGTGCTAAACCTAGGGAGTACACTCACGAGAGTAGAGGTGCACCTTTGTGGCTTTAGTGATTCATTTCATGTAATTTCATAGAGGTAATTAACTTGTAGCTAATTTCATAACCACAAGAGTAGGTATGGATTAGTTATAAGTATAGTTGATTCACTACAAGAGTAGGTTTCACATGCATAAGGAAATTACGTCATAGCTAGCCAAGATAGTAGTAATCAATGATCCAAAAATAGCATTTGCATGAGTAGTTAGGGATACCATAGCCTAAGGAGCTTTTATTTACTATTATCTTGCATAAGTTTAGCATAGTTTTATTTCCTTTAATTCATTGATCGTCTAAATAATAGAGAAACTTTAGTAGTGCCGGTAATTGTCCAATTTTCCTCGTGGGATCGACCCGATAGTCTTTAGGTGTTTTGGATAAACACCAAGATTTTCCTAAAAGACTACAATAAATTATAGTAAAATTTTAAACAAACATGCCAAAAAATACCATCAAAGCAGACCATAAATTTTAGGAGGAGTTAAGTGATTTCAATTATAAGAATAGGAGGACACATAAAGCATCAAAGAGAAAAATCTGGATCACTGCACCATAGCATGTTGAAGTTAATAGGCAGATAATTTTGTGGGATTGAATATTCACATGGTTCTAATTCTTTTTCAGGCAAGTGACTTGCATGCATAGCAAATTCCAAGGTAAAAACCTTCTAGCATTGTTACATCAAAAGTTTGTCAAGATGTTTACAGTAACCCTAGCAAATTGCCATGTCTGCACTTGTTGGTGTAATGAAGTTATTGGAGTGCCTTGGGCAATGAATGTGTACAAAGATGGTGATTGAATTCATACAATGAATTTTGATATTTTGTTGACATATTTACATTTAGCTAACCTATACCTGAGCCCCATTACAACCCCTAGTAAAGATGCATTGATTTTTGCATTTAAATTCACTATCTGGTGGTGGAGATATGAAATATTTGCAAGTCTAAGGTAATGTCAGTCCATTGTATTGATTTTGTAGTTAATTAATCCCTAAACGCTTTTAAGTGTTGAGTACATATATAATAAAATCCTTGTGAGGGTTGTTAACTCTTATGCCTCTTGATTTTGAAGAAATTCTGAAAGAGATGTGGTACTTGTATTAGTTGAATATACTATGAAGTGCTTGCTATTTTGATTATGATTTTTAGGTTAGTAATGCTTGCGAACAAGCATTGTTTAGGTGTGGGGGAATTTGATAGTATACTAAATTGTTATAAATTTTGTGTCAATTCTCCTTTCATTTTAGTAGATTATTTCATTATTGTGTGGATTCAACTTAAATTTTGTGTTTTGTTGATTTTTTAAGAATTGGAATAAAAGACTTTAAAAAGAGTCGCTGAGAAGATTATTTGATGTTAAACACAGATGCATCTTAAAGAGGTTCCGGAATTTAGAAGTGCAGAAGAGACTAATGTCAGAAAATCGATCGATTATTTTCTGCAACTCTGGAAAAAGAGTCAAAGAGTCCTATTTGTCTTTGGAAAGCTCTATTTTTATTTAAGATAATTAGTTAGGACTGTTATTCTGGCTTTAGCTTTATGAAAGGAATAATTTATTTTTTCCTGGATAATTTCTAGGCTTTTAGGGGATATCTTTTTGAAGGTTGACGAGATTCTACCATGCACCAAACTTTAGTAAAATCTAAATACCCCATTGATACGAATCAAACTATACTATCGAACAAGATTCAAATTCCAATAGGCCCAATTACATGAGCTCGAGAATAAGAAACTATGTGAAGCACTAAAAGTCAAGAAGTTGTCAAAATGGCCACAGAAGGACTTGAGCATGAAGATTGGAAGCTTGTCCACCTTGTTCAAATGAAGGAGGATCACGATTGACCTCTCTCCTAGTTCGAGTATTTGTTTTAGCCATCTAGTTAGTCACTTTGGAGTCTTGTTTAGTCATTTCCTTTCAAGGAATAATTCGGCCAGCTTGCTAAAATGTAGGAGCCGATTCTAAGTTCCTAAATTGTAGGAACCTTGCCATGTTTAGCCTTTTCCGTTTTGGTTTAGGTTTAGTCTTTTCTATTGCACTTTAGGTCTTCTATTTGTATGGCTATAAATAGCCTACCTTGGGTCATGTTTTATTTATTCAATCAATACAATAAAAATGTGAAAGTTTTCTTGGTTTCTCCAAGACTTCTTGAATATCTTAGAATTTCTCTAAGTATTCGTGACTTATCAATCTAGAATCACACTAGATTGTGGCGTCTTCTACCAATATCGAGGTTCGTTAACCACGTGATTAACAGGTTGAGGTCATTCGCTCCAAGCTTGGTATCCTCTTGTCGATCCTGAGTCTAATCTCTCGGGTTTCGTCACAAGATTGGCGACGTTCGTATCACCCATTATGTGCACAGGGTATGCATATAGTAATAAAGATCAATCCATGGTCAAATTTTATATTTATAATTTCCTAAACTACGCCACACATGATTTTCGGCAAATATACGGGTCGTGAGCGAGTATAGGGTAATTAGGATCAAACCCATAGGGAAGACGGGCAACTACCGACATTACTATACTTTCTCTATTATTTAGACTCTTGACAAACTAGAACTAATAAATCTAAACTACTAATGGGAAGAAAACTGCAAATAAAAGCTTTTCGAGTAATGGAATACCTATCTACTCATGCTAGTGCAACTTTCTGACTAATTAGTACTAAAACCTCGGCTAAATCATGGCATAATTTTCTTGTGTACGTGATATCCATTTTCACTGATGTACCAACCATATCTATAGCTAATCCATACTTACTTTTGTGGTTATCAAATCAACTATTAATTCATTTATTTCTATGAAATTACAACAAAACAAGCCACAAAGGTGCACCTCTACTTTCGTTAGTGTATTCCCTAGGTTTAACACTTCTATAAAGCAGTGTCGAATTCCAATTTTCATTACAAATCTAACACATTGAGACTACCACAATTAATGGCTAGTTAATCATGATTTTGAAATCAAAACTGCTAAATAACTTAATCAAGATAATAGCCCAAAATAACCAAGAGATCAACACATAGCAATCATAGATAGTTCAACCAAATACCCTAGGCATAAACTTTAAATCAACAACGACAACATAGTATCCAAACTAGCAGATTCTCTAAATAAAGAGTTAAATACAAGATAAAGAGTTTGGGGAAGAGGATAACCCTTGTCACTAGAGCCTCCTACCGTGCCCCTTCTTCATCCCAATTGATAAGTATATATTTTACGTATTTTAAGTGTATTTTATTAGTTAGTTTTGGTGTATTTTAGTTACTTTTATAGCTAATTAACTAGGTTTCTAGTGAAAATACGTATTTTGTGGTTTAAAGTATAAAAATTGCATTTCTATGGATTTTAATGGTGAAAACTTCATGTTTTTATAGGTTTAAGTATTCAATCATAAAATGGAGTGATTTGAGAAGATATTTGGATGATTGATGATGATTTGAAGTGGTTTAAAGAAGACATGAAGTGCAAAACATTCAAAGGAGGAAATGCAAGTTAAGAAAGCTTTGACACCTTGTGGTATTTCGGCTATATCTTGAGCGACAAGCATTAGATTGAGGTGATTCTTTTACTATTTTGAAGCTAAGAGATAGATCTACATTTGGTGTGTAGACTTTGAAATCTAGTTCAGCCGTTTTCACAGTCAAAAAGTTGAAATACATAAGTGCAACTCTGTTGTCGAACGCTGAAATAGAGTTCTAACCAGTTGATGGTATTTTGGTCATATCTATTTCCACAAAGCTCTAAATAAGATGATTTTGAGGCATTGGAAACCTAACTTAAAGAGCTACAACTTTTATGTTTTGCACAAGAGCAGTTCAGTCTCCATCATTGAGACAATAGCAGTTGAAGTGGTGCCAAATGCACATAAGTGAAAACGTGACTTGATGAATATGTGGTTTGAAGTCGCGTATTCCTCAATTTCGGCTGCAACTTGTGTTTTTTTCACACAAGCTTTTTTGACCTATTTTCCTGCAAGAATATGGGTGGAAACAGCCTAAGACAGCTGCAAAGAAGCTTTACAACTCATTTCTAACTTGTTTGTGGGCTCAAGGCATGATTAAACACTTTATCTCTTGCATGAATTCTCTCTATAAATAGCAGCCTTTGGAGAACATTTTCACAAGTTTGGAAGGCTAAGGAAACTCCACAAAAATATAATCTTCACTAGAATTTCCTTAGTTCATTAGTTAAAGTAGTATAGTATAGTTAGTGTAGTTTTTCCTTCTTGTATTTGTAATTAGATTTGGATAAAGATGGAGGAGTAAAGATGGAGAGTTTGAAGCTCATGTGACAAGAGTGACTTCTCTCCTATCACTTTCTATTTTGTATTTGATTCCATGTTTAGCTATAATACAAGTTTGGATCTTTTTTTTCATGTTTAGTTAAAGTTTATGCCTAGAATATGGCTGAACTTTCTATATCTTGTTAGTGATGTTTACTTGATTATTTGATGATATTGTTTTAAGCAAGTTATTTATTACTTTTGCTTTTCTAATCATGATTCACCAGCCATTAGTTGTGATTATCTAAAGGTGTTAAGTTTGCAATGAGAATTGGAATTTAATACTAGTTCAAGGAAGTGATAAACCTAAGGAGTTTACTCACGAGAGTAGAAGAGCACCTTTGTGCCTTTAGCGACTTATTTCATGTAATTTCATGGAAAAAATGAACTTATAGTTAATTCATAACTACGAGAGTAGGTATGATTTAGCTACAAGTAGTTGATTCGCTACAAGAGTAGGTTTCACATAAATGAGGAAATTACGCCATAACTAGCCAAAATAATAGCATTCACTTAACCGGTAATTTCATTTGCAAGAGTAGTAAGGAATTCCATACATCTACGAGTTTTCTAGTGTTATTTTCATTACTTTTATGCTTATGGTAGTCTAGATAATAAAGAACTTTGAAAATCACTGGTAATTAAAAATCTTTCCCGTGGGTTCGACCCTTAATACCCTATACTCGCTCATGACCTGTATACTTGCAGAAAAATCGCGTGTGGGGTATTTAGGAATTAAAACTTGATTGTGGATAAGCTAATTGTATATGTATACCCCGAGCACATCAAGTTTTTGGCGCCGTTGCCGGAGAAGATTTGCTCAATATCGGTGCTAAGAACAACTTTATTAATTTAGACATTTTTACTTATTTTTCTTGTTTTTATTGTGTCTAGTATCTCGTTAGTCGTATTTAGTGTCTTGTTGAGTCTTTAATTGTATGTTTTCATTTGTGTTGAGTCATCTATTCTTCTTGATTAAACTTGTTTTTAAGTTGCTTTGAAGACATGTTTAAGGATTCAAGGAGAGTAGAAAACATGAGAAGACAATGCATGAGAGAAGAAAGATCGGCAATCAATGGTTACTACGTGCAAAAGTCGTTGGATAGACATAACCAAGAAATTACTGAAGGTATGTCTTTTCAAGATAGTTTAAGGTGTTTAAAATTTAAATTTGATGTTATAACGTTAAAAATTCAAATGGACACCATTATGAATTTGCTTGAGCAGAAAAGGAATGTTAATGCTTTTAATTCTTATCATATGATTTGTGACTTATGTGGAGGTTATCATGCTAATTATACATGTATGCAAGCACAAAATGTGGATTATTATGATGAATTAGGCCATTACAATCCTTGTTTTGATCAATATGATGCTAATTGGGATAATTCTTCTGCTTATGATTGTGATAATCAATGTACTTATAATGGTTCTCCATATTTTTATGATTACTAACTCGAATGTGTCCAATATGAAACAAAACCATCTTGAAAATTGGCAATAGAAAGGTTAGTTAATGCACCTTCACATTGGCAACTAGAAAGTGAACCATTAGATAACGATTCTAAGTCATCTTGGGAATTAGCGATAGAAAAGCTAGCAAATGCAACCTCTGACCGTTTTGATAGGGTTGAGGAAAGGATAGATGAATTAGCTTCTCACTTTGGTAGAATACAAGACCAATTACACGAATTTTGTGAAGTTATTTCTTCTAAGGATATGCAAAATGTCCCTAGCATGAATGATGGGAATGTTGCATGTAAAAATGAATTGCATTTTGAGAAAAATGATGCATCTAATGTGTGTTTTAATGAAGATATATCCATTTCATATGATAATGAGTTTGGAATGAAGTTCGAACCTCAAGAGGCAAGCATAAATGATTCATATATAATCCCCCTTGAGGATTGTGTTAAGAATGTAGGTTCCAAAGTCATTATAGCCCAAGAAGATCAAGCGGTCGTTCCTTTGGTGAATTCTCAAGTGACACACATTGAAGGTAATATCTATGAATCACTTGAGATAGGTAAGCCACTTCCATCTCTCTTATCATTTGATTATGTGGCTTTTGCTATTAAGCCATCTTCTAATGATCCGCCATGATCTAAAATGGCGGATTATTCATTGACAAAACCTTCTTGAAAAATGAGATGAAATAGTCAAGCTAATGACTATAAAGAAGCGCTTGTTGGGAGGCAACCCAATATGTTGATTTTTATTTCAATTTAGTGTGATTTTAGGGTTTTGTTATGTATTGATGTTATTTGGTTTTGCTTTTTTTTTTTTGTAGGTATTGGAAATAGAAGCAAAAGCGGCCAAATGAAGTGAAAAAATGAAATTTGATCAAGGAACTCCACTCCTCGATTTGAGTAAAAGTTGTTTTTAATTAGTTAACAAAGGGTAAAATGCATGTTTTGATCATTTTACATGTGCACGCATTGATTATTTTGACAAAAGAATAATCTAGAATGCATTTTAAGCAATTGGGGTAAAAGCATAATTTTTGAAAAGTTACAAATTTCTGCAATTTACTACAGAAATTTGAAACGTGGCTATAATATGTGACATTAGGTCACGTTTTCTAACATCACGTATTGCATTCTGCAGCCATAATGAAGAATACGCAGGTATCAGAAAAATGCGACTTGAGGTTGCGTATTCAGTACCTCGCGTATTGTGTTTTACACCAACAACAAAGAAAATGCGAGTAAGCAAAACGCAACTTCAGGTTGCGTTTTCCTGAAGTCGCATATTGCTCCCTGGTTTTAAGAAGAAAACGCAAGTTCCATTCTTCCATTCTTCCTTCTTCTTCATGTATTTCCTCATACGCTCATACACACTTCACCAATCTCCTCTTATACACCTTTTCCTTGCATGAAATCATCCAACTAACATCATTTGACCTTTACAAAGCCTTTTTAACCAATTAAAATTCAAGAAAAACATCTAAAAAAATTGGTTGAAGGCTAGGGTTCTTGGTTATTAACTTCTTCAATTGGAAACTTCTTCAATTGGAGGTCAAATGGGGTGATTTTCATAGACTTTTTGCATCATTTGCACCACCATAGCATCACTCTACCAATTTGAGGTAAATTGTTCAACTTGGTGTTTTAAAATTCACCACTTGCATGTTTTTGAGTTTATTGATACACTTTGAATGGTCAATTTTTGATGTTATTTGTTGATGTATAGAAGTTCCATTATGCTTATTTAACACTTTTAAGCATGTTTAGATGATCAAATATGGAAATATGATGATCTATGCAATGTTTCACATATGCACATTCCTACATTATGATCAATGTAATAATTACTCTTGGAATGTTGTTAAGCATAATTGGATGATTCAAATGGTTAAAATGTGACTTGTTTATGATGCTTACATGTATACATTCCTTATATGGTGACATTTTAACGAATTTGATTGTTTAATCTTCATATGGAGCATGATTGGAGGATGAATTTTGAATATGTGAAGAATTTAGCAATTTTGGTGACAATTTAGGGATAAAATTGAACATGTGCATAATGTATATTTCTTAGATTGAGTTTTGCTGCTAATTTTGTTAATATATGGTGATGTTATAATTACCTAGAGAAGGAAACATGTGTATACTTCTTATTCTAGGTAAGGAGTGTAATAATTGTGCTAAATGCTTAAGGAGTTTGGGAAATGTGGTGTGCTAATGTGAAACACTTTGGCAAAGAGTTATTTGCAAAATATTCTGTAGACACCAAATTTTGGTGTAATTTCATTTGCTGTTCATTTTTAATTTTTTCATTTTTGTTTTATTCGATTTTTAGTTTTAGTTTCTAGTTTTATTTTTATTTTTAAGTTGTTAGCATAGAATCTCTTGGAAAATGAATGAAAATGAGAAAGTGAAAAGAAAAGAAAAAAAAAGAAAATTGCCCACAAAATATGTTTTATGTCTTCTAAATTCAATCTTTTGGCATTTTGTTTATTTTTGTTAAGTTATTTTGAAAAAAAAGAAGAAAAAAAAAGAGAAAAACGATGAAAATGGGAAATGGAAAAGAAATGGAAATTGCACTTTATTGTTCTAGTTTATTTTTCATCAAATGTTAATTATTTTGTTTTGGTTATTTCTTTTTATTATTATCAATTTTGTTTGTTTCAAAAAAAAAAAAAAAAAAAAAAAAAAAAAAAAAAAAAAAAAACATCTCCATTTCTGCCGGAGTGCAAACCAACTCCTACACTCCACCAATTCTGTCCACAAACATCTCCATAACCACGGCACCCACTTCATTCATTCCACTTCAGATATCAAACCACAACTGCACCTCATCTTCATTGTAGCATCCGAGAGCAAGTGAGTGAGAGCTGCTCCTCGTGAGTATCGACCAAAGGAAGAAGCCGCGAGCTGCAATTCCATTTCGTTCCTGCCCTGTCCGTAAGCTGAGAAAGAGATCAGGGAACCATCAACTCCATTTGCACCCAACTTCACGGTTGCAACATCACCAGCTTCCACCTCCCTTATTCACGACTTGTCTTCCATTTCAGCAACTCCAAGATTCCACAACACCATTCCATTTCATTTCACTCCCTGCCTTGGTATGAACGACGAGAGGAAATCAGAGAAAGTGCTGTGTGAGTTGCGGCCTTGAGCTGTTCGAGAGAGGGTGAAAGCAAGAGATAACCGTGCGAGCTTCTTTACCATCCCCTTCATCACTGCCCAACTATCCATTTTCCCTCCTCATCTGCACCCAGCTGGGATCAATCCAACAATCAACGCCACGGTCTGCAATAGCTGAACCCGAACCAACCATACCAAGCTCACCAGCGAGCCGAGGAAAAATTTGGTAGCTGCTAGTCGCACAACTTGAACTCTCAAGCCGAGGTAAAATCTGGTCCTAGATTAACTAACTATAGGTAGATGATGCTGTTTATAAACTTGCATGTAATGGTTAGGCACTTGGATGATGAAATCAAAGGATAAGAAATCTGATTTTTGACAGAGATGGTTCGGCCGAGAGCTGAAATGAAAATGCAGCATTAATCTTGCTTATTTGGAGTAATCTGAGCAGACAAATGTGATTATATCACTAAGAATCAGATGATTAAGTATTGCATGAGGATAATCAATCGGCTAAGCAAGAAATTAAGATGAAACAAAAGAATTTGTTGCATGCAATTTTATCCGAGCTCGGTTGAGCTTGATTAGGAATAATGCAGTTTTACTTGGTTTATTTCTTGACAATCGGAGCTTGTAACTGTGATTAGCTGGTTAATAACAAGATGATTAAGCTCTGCATGCAACTCATTAGCTCGGTAAAGCAAGAAAAATAAGAATAAAATGCAAACTGTCGCACGCAACTTCATCCGAGGCTAGCTGAACCAATTTCTGGAAATTTGGATGATTTTTGTTGTTGATCGAATCTGAGTTTTGAACTAGAAATGTTAATCAGTTAGTTAAGTAATTGCATGTTGAATTTGAGTACTTAAATCACTGAATGAGCCGAGGAAATATGTGATTTACGACTAACAAGCTGCTGGAATTTTTCTTTGGTAACCCAAGAGACTTGAGCTGGAAATTTTAGATGACTATAGTTGTTGTTTGCATATGATAGTGAACTGGAAATGCTAATCCGTTAACTAAGTGTTTACAGGTCAAATTTGAGTAAGTAATACTACGTTTTAGCCAAGAAAATATTGGATTTATGAACACTTAAGTTCTGGAAAATTTTGATGGCCGTGAGTTTGAGCAGGGAATTTCAGCTTTAGTTTGTTTGATGATCTGAGCTTAGTCTTGAACCAATTTGATAAATAGCCTTTTATTTGGTATTTGCTACGGTGAAAGGGATAGAAAATCATGGCAGAAAATGGCAGCAAATGAAACATTTCAGAAGCTGAAGTTTCTTGCCATTGCACGCATGCTTTCCAGATTTTTTTTTTATGATATTTGGCTGAGTTTTGCTTGTTTGGATTGGGATGTTTATGTGGTTAGTTCCTTAGCCTAAAACTGTGATGTTGGGAACGAAATGCAGCTGGTTTCTTTCTCAAATTAGTTGCGGAAGCCTGTGTATAAAATCTGCTGCAATGAACTTGAAAGTTGTCGGCTTGTTGCAGCAGCTTTTCCTTGTTTTTTTGACAATGAAATTAGCTGCGTACTGAATGAGGTTTTGGGTTTGTTTGATTTGCTGATTCGTTTGGCTGTTTGAGCATATATATAACTTGTAGCAAGTGCGAAGCCATTGCAATCTACAACATGGCAAGCCCGGTCATTGCAACCATAGTATTACTTGAATTTCTTTTAAAACACTTTTTGCTGCATTTTTCTTGACTAGCTGTTTTTTTTACAATCTTGGGAATGTGCAAATGTATTTTGTTTAATGGTAATAATGGATTGAGGTTTTTACACCTGAGTTTTGGTTGAAGTCACTTTGCACAGATACGTTTCGGTCGAAAAAGAAATCTCGCAGAAAGAATGGTAGTTGTTTTTGCGTCCACCTTGCTGCACATTTCCTCCATTTTGGTTCTTCATTGGTCTTCATTTGATTTTCTGTGGTTTAGTGTTCATGTTTGGATGTCCAGTTGTCAAGTGGTGCTGAGAGATGATCTTTGTTAGTTTTGTTTGGAGTCTTGGTAGGAAATCTGCATTCGGAAGATTGAAGTTGCTAGAAAGCCTCAAATGAATGTTGCATAAGAAATTTCCTGCGTAGCATGCATGCAAAAGACTTCAGAAAATTACATTTTGGCCCCCAAGTCTCCCTTTGTTCCGTTATGGCCCAAATAGTTGGGAGAATCAATCAATTTGACCCTTCAAATTTCTTTTTCCTTTCAATTAGGCCCAATTTGGCAAACATAGGCTGTTTAAGTTATTTAAATGCTTGAACATCTATGTAATTATTTGTGATTACTTGACCTTTTCATTACTTATGAGTTTTGAAGCTTCCCAAAAATGTGTTAATTGAGTTTGAATGATTGGTCGATTTCGCAATTGGGGCCTTGGTAGTTTTTCCATCTTAAAAGTTTGACCAATAGCTTTTACTTTCTCGGAAGTTATGCATTATTTGATTGCTTTTAGGTTGCAATTAGGCGGGCTTTGCTGATTTTTGCTTATACTTTACTATTAAATTGGTGCCTTGACCATTTTATTGTTTTGAAGCCATTTTTTCTTCATTTGCTTACCATTGCGAGGAGGTATAATTTCATTTACCTTTTTTGTCTCTCCCTATGTGATCCAACGTGCTAGATGAGATTTGCATGTCTACTTGGCTTTCTTTAACTTTCATTAATCTATTTCATTTATTTACTTTTGTTTTATTAAGTTTTTCTTCTATTTTATCTTATTTTATGGGGTATGTGTACACCTCTTGGCTTGTAAGTTTTCCTTTTTATTTTATCTGATGGGGTATGTGTACACCTCTTGGCTTGTAATAGAATAGGACTTGAAGGAGCATTGGATGAAGACCTATTGAAGACATGTGCCTAGCTAGCAAATGTAATAGTTAAGGCTTTAATTGTCTTATGTGTCTTGCATGCTTAGTTACTACGTGTTAATTTGCTTTGTTAGGGCCTTGCATCTAGTCGAGCATGCTAAATGTTATGTGCTATGTGTTTATAAGTGTTTGGCATGTCTACTCGCTTTCCATAGCCTGAATGAATGTGATGAATGAATGTACGTTTCCACTGGTCCAACGCTAGTCGGAATTCATAGAATGGGCTAGTCCAACGCTAGGCCCTTAGGGATTTCCCCTCGTTAGTACATGTTTGCATGTTCACTACATTTCATGCATTTTTTAGTTTTTTTTATGGCATTTGGCATGTCCCTCTAACCTTTTCCCTTTCATTTTAGGCCTTTGCATTTCATGCTAGTTATAGGGTCCATTTGCCTGAGAAACCCCCTTGGGTAAGGGAAACGAGCGAGTGTGGCTACTCGATAGCCTTAGCACGCTAGTCTCGCCTTCTAATCAAAGGGAAAATCGAAGTCGAAAAGTTAGGAGTCATTCCCATACCCGACCTGATGCATTCCCTTAGGTTCATTCATTCTCATTTATCACTTACTCATCCTTTTCAATTCACATTTTTCTTTCCTTATTGTTCATTTTGATTTCTACTTCACAAAATTGCACTTAATTACACCTATATGCACTTATCACTATATTTCATACACTTGCACACAAACACTTGGATTTTTCATACAATTTCACACATGCACCTTTTCATACACTTGCACACAAACACTTGGATTTTTATACAATTTCACACGTGCACCTTTTCGCACACATGCACACTTGCACTTTAGCCATCATTTGCATTAATCGACCTCTATAAGGTTTTCCTTCATTGGCCGCCACAACTCATGTGGTTGGGACCAAAAACCTTACAAGAGACATTTTAGAGTCTAGGATTGCATTTTTCTTTCCGTTTTGCATTCAGTTATATCCAACGTGCGAACATACATTGGGTAGAAAAATTAGGAAAATTGGCTTAAGTCACGCAACTAGCCTTGGTTAGGTCGAAGGGGTGCCTTGGATTTTTATCCTTGCCTTCCCCTTCGTCAAATGTGACTCCCGAATCTTTTTCTTTGTTTTACGTGGACTAGGAGTCGTTTAAAAAGGGTTTTCTTACTTTTTTCTTTAAAAATTTCATTTTTTTTGGGTGACTTGGTACACCCTAACTCTATACCAAGTGGCGACTCCATTTTTCATATAAAAACCCTTTTTGGACTATTTTTTCTTGGGTCAAATCGTCGCATTCTAAGTCCCATGGCCTTTTACTTTTCATTCCGCACACGTTCGCATGTATATCACACACACTCACACCACCACTCCACAACACTTTTCTACGATCAAAAAGTGGGGCGCGACAGTTGGCGACTCCACTGGGGACATTCGAGAGTCCGAGCAAATTTGATTTAATCAATCTTTTTCTTCTTTTAAACCTTTTTATTTATCACATTGGATGTTTAGGGTTGCATTTTTCCCTTTTCTAGGATTTTTGCATTTCGCGTATCAACTCACTTCCTCACACGTTCGCCTACGATTGTTTTGATGAATGGATGTTTGTATGTGATTCCGCGCTTTGCATTGCATTTGGGAGGGGATTCTACCTTAGAGCCTTGCGTGGGTTCTCGATCCCTCCCCTCCAAACGAGCACTAGCATACGTGCATACGTTTTAACTTTTCACCCCTCATTTATTTTTATTTTAGTGGTTTGTCACGCCACTCCACCCTATTAGGATTAGGTGACCCACTTGGACGTGTGATCACGACACGATGTGTGTGTAGCATGATCCGATGGGTCACTCAATCTTCCGCTTTAAGCTTTAGGTTAATAGCCTTTAGCTTTTAGTCGAAAGTTGAGGATTTTTGATAGATTCACTCAAACACGTAGCCGTGACACGATGTGTGCGTAGCGGTGTTTGGGGAATCGCTCAAGCCACCGACAAAGAATCTTGGGATTGATGACCCTTGATTCCTAAGTCTGAAGGCTCGAGGACCTGAGCTTATCGAGTCTAGATGCATTAGCGAACCTCAACCTCATGCATCCATATTAGAATTGCCTAGGATAGAGTCGGCCTTATCCTGAGTTAGGGACACTATCCACGAGGGGAGGGGTCCAACCCCTTTCTCCCTTTATTGCTTTATTTCTTTGTATTGATTTCGTTGCTACAATGTGTTATGTGTATTTATCTGGCTGAACTAACTTTTCTTGGTTTTGTGTCCCCATTGCATTCACAAACCCTAGCAAATAAGAGGTCTGGCATGACCTTCTTTTAGAACCTACCCTCGTAGATCGGTTATTGCACGTTTAAAGATTTTGGGATATTGCATTCATAGATTAATAATTGCATAGCATTCTAAGCCTACTTTGGCGTAAAGGGTCCCCTAGGTCATATTGCATTTCAAATTGCATCTTTACTGCTTTAATAAAATGGCATCATGCATAAACCCTAGAAAGGGAATGCCACATAGGGAATCCCGTGTTTAGGAATAAGCCACCTTATGTCTCGGATACTTAATCCAGTGAGACTTGCACGTTTACATTTTGTACCATCCAAAGAGGTAGTGCACAAGGTAAGGTAGGATCCGATCATTTTCATAGAGTGATCTTTGGAATATGAGCATCTAATAATCACTTTTTGGCCATTTTATCAAAAATTGGTAAAAATCCCTTGCGCGAAGGACATTAATTTGAAGAAATTCACAAATGATTCCTCCTATTGAGATGATAAATAAATTGAGGCCAAATTGTGATTTTAGAAGGCTCATAGACTGATTTTCTGAAACCACCAATGGCCGGCCGATTCGATCAATCCATTTTGTCAATTCATAATCAATTTTAAATAAACCATTCTTTTGACCAATTTACCCTTTTTAGGGTCCTTCGGTCGCTTTTAAATAAATTATCAATTTAATTGACCAAATTACCCTTTTTAGGGTCTTTTGACCAATTTACCCTTTTTTAGGGTCATTCGGCCGATTTTTGAATAAATCCCTAATTCAATTTCATTTGACCAATTTACCCATTTTTAGGGCAACCAAGCCGATTTTG
This sequence comes from Coffea eugenioides, assembly GCF_003713205.1. Lineage (NCBI taxonomy): Eukaryota > Viridiplantae > Streptophyta > Magnoliopsida > Gentianales > Rubiaceae > Coffea > Coffea eugenioides. Next base: position 26,283,321 of record NC_040045.1, on the reverse strand, counting down.
AATAAATCAAGTTTCGTTCAATCTATTTGATCAATTTACCCTTTTTTAGGGCGATCTGATTATTTTTGGATAAATTTCATTCAATTCATTTGACCTGTTTCCCTTTTTAGGGTAATTCGGTCGATTTTAAATAAATTGTCAATTTCATTCAACCCATTTGCCCTATTAGGGTTTCATTGTCAAATTCCAAATTGGGAAATCTAGTCGATTTCGAGAAAAACCGTCCATTGCATCCAATCACTTGATCAATTAGGGTTTTGACCCGTAATTCAATAAGAAATTTTATCAACAAATTCCGATCTCTTCGATAGGAGTTCGTCAAGGTCAAACCCATGCGTTTTGCAAATCAAAGGTGATCAATCTATTCGGACGTTGTCCTCATTTTGACAAATCTCTCGTCACTCCAATGGCCAAATTTTTCAAATTATTTTTCACTCAATAAGTTGATCAGATCCGTCAGGTATGGTATAGTGCTTACCCTAGAGGATCGCATTTTCATGCTAGGCCTACCCTTGGCATAAAAAGGGCTCCCCCATAGGACATGCATCCGAATTTTCTGGATATCTACTAACTCTTGCCTTTTTCTTTTCCTTTTCTTTATTTTCTTTGGAATAATTAAGCGAGGGTTGAACCTAAAGGCAATCTGTCAAAAATTCTCAGGTGATATTTCAACATAGCTTCTCGTCGAAGCCCCATCATAACGCGATCCCGCAGTAGAGCCCAGGGGAGTCGTGTAAACATGAGTTCACAACCGGAACAGTCAGATAGGTCTGCTACTACCGCTCAACCCGAGACTGCAAGTTCGGGGATTCAGTTGACTGAGATGCTTACCAAGTTTGGAGAGATGGCGTATGAGATGGCCGCCCAAAGGAAGTTGAATGATGAGCTAATTAGCAGCGGAGTTCAACCCGAACCTGTACCCGCCAGACAGCCTGAGCAAGAGCCATTTGACCTACCTTCGGCCCATGCCACTGTTACTCCATCATTTCCTATTGCACCCGAAGAAACTTTCACCTATCCCACCACAAATTTGCCATACACTTACCCTCCTCATCCTTCATTTTCTCTTACTCACATGCGAGGTCCACAACCCCAAATCACTTCAAATATACTACCTGAGCCACATACCTTTTATTACCCTGCTGCTGAGCCATTCCTGCCGGACCATACTTTTCAAACCAAGCCAGAAATGGGGGAATCTTCCGCTCCCGTTGATATGAAGTTACTTAAGCGCCTTGATCATTTTGATGAATTTATAAGGAAGAGTCAGGGGCTGAACAAACAAGGAGTGCTGGACTACGATGAGCTTTGTCTCTTTCCCAATGTGCAATTGCCTGAGGGGTTCAAAACTCCGAAGTTTAACAAGTACGATGGGACGGGTAATCCCAAGACACACCTCCGACTATTTGTTAACAAGTTAGGAAAGCCTGTAGACGACGAGAACCTGCCTCTAAGGTTGTTCCCGGAAAGTCTGGAGGGGGATGCCCTCGATTGGTACTCAAATTTGAAGTCCGAAGAAGTAAAAACCTGGATTGACTTGTCCAATGCTTTTGTAAGGCAATATGAGTATAACTGCGAGCTGGCTCCGACACGAACCACGTTGGAAGGAACAAAAAGAAAACCCTCCGAGGATCACAAGACTTATGCCAAGAGATGGAGGAAAATAGCTGCCAAAGTCGAGCCACCAATGACTGAGGACGAAATCATACGCACTTTCATTAAGGCACATGATCCTCCATATTTCGAAGAAATTTTTCGCATGACTGGATGCTCGTTCGCTGCTATTGTCAATAAACTTGAGGAGTACGATGACTTCGTGAAAGCTGGGAAGATTGTTAATGTCTCTACCCTCAAGTCACAGTTGGATGCTTTGCAAGGTCAGGGGACTAGTGGGAAGAGCCCGCAATTCCAAAAGAAAGAGGGGGAAACTGCCTTCACATGGAATCAAAACCCTGTCCCAAGACCCAGACCTCGACAATACCCTACCTACTCAAACCCTTACCCCTACTACTCAAATCCTCGTCCTGTTTACCACACCAATATCACTCATCCTCGACCTCGCCCAAATTATGCCAACCCGCCTACAACCCCTTTCCAAATATCTCAACCAAGCTTTCAACAAGCTCGTCCTCGGCCTCCTTACCACCAAAGATTTTCCCCACCAAATAGACCCACCTACAACTATCTCCGACCCACTGAAACCTACAATCAAAGCCGTACCCGAACCTTCGCCAACCTAGGCAGGCCTTTGGACCAATTGTATGAGCAATTGAAGGTTGCCAACAAAATAGGCGTGATTCCCCCTCCAACTTACCTTCATGGCATGCCTGCTGGGTACAATCCACATGCTATTTGTGCCTATCATTCGGGAGTACCTGGTCACTCAACCGTCGACTGCAGGGCACTCAAGCACAAAGTCCAAGACATGATCGAGGCAGGGGAAATAATGCTAAGGAAAAGAGGTGAACAAGGGCCGAGCATAAGTACAAATCCTTTCCCTGAACACAAGGACACCTTCGAAGCATCCACCTCCAACGACGAAATTTGAAAATCCTGAAGGAACTTTGCATAATTTGAATGGCCGAGTATCTTCCCTCTCGAAGGGAATTTCGGTAAATCTAGGGGTTGTTATTTACTAAGGTTCACGAAAACCATTTCTTGCATATGTGAATAGCTTAATGAAAACATCTTTTGCAACTAAGTTTTTGTCTTGTTTCCGTTTTGACTAGTTTTTCCATCAAATGCATAATTTGTTTTTTCTGTTTATTTGATTATTGTCCCGAATTTTTAATTCTTTTAGATGGCCAAAGATGGAATTATTTGACCATTTGAATATCACTGTTCTGGATTCCGATAATACCATTCATTCAAAAATTTCTTCGTGAAAAATTCCTTTGTTGAAAAGGGCAAAAATTCCTTTGTTGAAAAGGCCAAAAATCCCTTCATTTGAAAAGGCCACAAATCCCTTCGTTTGAAAATGCCAAAAATCTCTTCGTTGAAAAATCCCTTCTTTGAGAAGGACAAAAACCTCTTCTTTGAGAGACCCCTTCATGAAAAATTCCTTCATTGAGAAAGTCTTCATTGAGGAATTCCTTCATTGAGAAAGCCTTCATTGAGAAATCCCTTTATTAAGAATTCGTTCATTGAGGAAGCCTTCATTGAAAAATCTCTTCATTGAGAAAATCCCTTCTTTGCCAAGTTCGAAGCTGATTGATTAAAGCAGCGTCACCGACAATTGATTTTGATGGATGAAAAGCAGCTGAACGCCATGTGTCATGGCTAATGTTATCAAAGTGCGTGGCCTGTGTTCATAACGAAAAGGTCCGCCTCCGAGCCTTTAGAGAAGGAGGACAAAGAGTTAAAGCGAGTTTTGCCAATGCAAGATGAAGTCAAAGACGAATTTGATCTAAACTGGTAAGGACATTTGTCATTCAAAAAGGTGCTACCGAGTGGAGCACTTATCCTTGAAGAGATGGATGGGTAAACATTCTCTCAACCTATCAAATCAGACATGTGTAAGAAGTCTTTATTTTTTATTATGCAAATTTCTTTTGGAAATCATGCAAGGGACGAGGTAAAAGTTAGGCCATCTTCCTTTCCAATCAAAACATTTCATCCCTAGTTATCCCTTTTGAGCCATCAGAGCAGTAATTTTCGTTTGGCAGCCCCTGAGAGTTGCAAACCCCACACTGGGGCCAAGTTATTTTGGAAAAGAGATGATCAAAAGAAAAGAAAACCCTACACTGGGGCAAATTTATTTTGAAAGAGAAAGAAAAAGCAGAAAACCCTACACTGGGGCAAATTTTTGAAAAAGTTCAAAAGAATGGCAAAAGGCCAAAAGACAAATCAATCAAAAAAAAAAGATGAAAAGGAAAAGAGAACCCCATACTGGGGCAAATTTAGCTTTGAAGAAAAATGCAAAAAGTGAGGAAGATGCAATGGAAAAAGCAAAGAGAGAAAATTCAATCAAACTGGGGCAAATTTCCCTCAGTTTCGTTCGAAATTGAAGATGATTTCAAATGATGCAATCTCAGGTTATTTCACCTCTCATAAGAGCAAATTGTTTTCAAGCCTTAACTTTTCTTGACATATCCCACCTGACTCCATTACAAAAGCCCAAAGTCCTGGCTTTCGTCACTTGCTATATTTCTATTGGAAAGTTTGCTAATCAACTGACAAGTGATGTCCATAATGCCTTCGCTTAATCTTACAAGGGAAGTGCATTTTACTGATGTCAGAAATCTTTAACTCATACTTCTGAGGCGATTATGGTTGAGCTCTTCCATTGCTTTCTTACGTAAAAACCCGAAAGGGCACCTCAAAAAGAAAAAAAGAAAAAAAAAAGAAAAAGGAAAAAAAAAAAAGAAAGAAAAAAGAAAAAAAAAAACAAAAAAAAAAAAAAAGAAGAAAAAAAAAGGGTGGGGGCAACCTTGATGAAAACCCGAAAGGGCGCTAGGTAGCTTTCTTCAATGAGCAAACACGAGGAAGAACAGTTGATGACTTGGTTCATTTGGAATTTCTCTTCATAATACTTCTGCCAGTGTCGAATTGCAGAACAAAGATATTCAGGAACTCGAATATGACATCCGTTGGCCAAAACTGTGTCGTTTTGTAAAAATATTTCTTTAGCAAATTCATTCTTAGGAAGCTCATTTTTTCTCAATTGCTTGTATTCATGGCATTTTTGTAGGCTTTAAGCACAAATGGTTTGTGTTTGCATTCTTTCACATATTCATTTCTGCATGATAGGTGAAATTACTTTTTAATCATCGAATTTTGGTGAATGATAACCCCATGGTTTATTCAAAGCATACTTGGGTTCAGTCATCTTGCGAAAATGGTTGAAATTCAGCAAGGTCGGTTACGCAAGCTTCACAATATGGCAAAATGCACGCTCGGTTAGTCGGGAAAAATCAGAGACGTTTAGAAATGACAAATCCAACCAAGTCAGATGCCACGGTCAACTTTGACGAAGGCATCCAAAGACTCATGTTTACACGATTCTCAAGGACAAACGGATCAAATAATGGTGGCAATTCCTTTGTTTTTTCTCTTTTGCAGAAAATTGCATACACAGATGAAAGTAAGCACACCTTGCACTGGAATCGGTGTCGGAAAGAATCCTCCGGTGAACAAAGGCAGATTGAAAATGTCGCAAGCAAATTTCATCAAAAATGCAACAGCATGGCGATACAGAATCAACTCTGGACTCAAATAGCAAAAATTCATCATACTGGGGCAAATTAATTTTTTGTAAAGATTTTGGAAAATCAAAAAGAAAAGTCAAAAAGAAGCAAAAATCATCAATCAAAAACCAAAATCGAATCAAATTTCGTCACGGCAGGATCGGGTTTAATCCCACTGACCGATGATCAAAAGCATTTTCGGGTCAGTCCCTCGATCAAAAGCATTTTCGGGTCAGTCCCTCGATCAAAAGCATTTTCGGGTCAGTCCCTCGATCAAAAGCATTTTCGGGTCAGTCCCTCGATCAAAAAAATTTTCGGGTCAGTCCCTCGATCAAAAGCATTTTCGGGTCATCCCTCGATCAAAAGCATTTTCGGGTCAGTCCCTCGATCAAAAACATTTTCGGGTCAGTCCCTCGATTTTCGGTCAATCAAAAATATTTTTCGGGTCAGTCCCTCGATCAAAAAGCTCATTCGGGTCAGTCCCTCGATCAAAAACATTTTCGGGTCAGTCCCTCGATCAAAAGCTCATTCGGGTCAGTCCCTCGATCGGGTCAGTCCCTCGATCAAAAACTTCGGGTCAGTCCCTCGATCAAAAGCTCATTCGGGTCAGTCCCTCGATCAAAAACATTTTCGGGTCAGTCCCTCGATCAAAAGCATTTTCGGGTCAGTCCCTCGATCAAAAGCTCATTCGGGTCAGTCCCACGATTCAAAAGCTCATTCGGGTCAGTCCCATGATTCAAATATTATTCGGGTCAGTCCCACGATTCAAAGCTTATTCGGGTCAGTCCCGCGATTAAAGCTTGTTCGGGCCAGTCCCATGATTTGAATTTCCTTCTCTAGTCAGTCCCAATTTTAAATTTCTGCTCGGGTCAGTCCCGTTTTAATTTCCTGTTTGGGTCAATCCCATTTCAAAAAAAAAAATGTTAAAGAGGTCGATCCTCATTTCAGAAGCGTCCATTGCAGCCGAATAACACAGGTAAGTATTTGGTGTCTACTTCTTTGTCTCAAGTTTTTTCAAAACTCAGACAAAGAGGGGCAAACTGTAGACACCAAATTTTGGTGTAATTTCATTTGCTGTTTATTTTTAATTTTTTCATTTTAGTTTTATTCGATTTTTAGTTTTAGTTTCTAGTTTTATTTTTATTTTTAAGCTGTTAGCATAGAATCTCTTGGAAAATGAATGAAAATGAGAAAGTGAAAAGAAAAGAGGAGAGAAAAGAAAAAAAAAGAAGAAAATTGCCCACAAAATATGTTTTATGTCTTCTAAATTCAATCTTTTGGCATTTTGTTTATTTTTGTTAAGTTATTTTAAAAAAAAAAGAAGAAAAAGAAAAAAAGAGAAAAACGATGAAAATGGGAAATGGAAAAGAAATGGAAATTGCACTTTATTGTTCTAGTTTATTTTTCATCAAATGTTAATTATTTTGTTTTGGTTATTTCTTTTTATTATTATCAATTTTGTTTGTTTCAAAAAAAAAAAAAAAAAAAAAAAAAAAAAAAAAAAAAAACATCTCCATTTCTGCCGGAGTGCAAACCAACTCCTACACTCCACCAATTCTGTCCACAAACATCTCCATAACCACGGCACCCACTTCATTCATTCCACTTCAGATATCAAACCACAACTGCACCTCATCTTCATTGTAGCATCCGAGAGCAAGTGAGTGAGAGCTGCTCCTCGTGAGTATCGACCAAAGGAAGAAGCCGCGAGCTGCAATTCCATTTCGTTCCTGCCCTGTCCGTAAGCTGAGAAAGAGATCAGGGAACCATCAACTCCATTTGCACCCAACTTCACGGTTGCAACATCACCAGCTTCCACCTCCCTTATTCACGACTTGTCTTCCATTTCAGCAACTCCAAGATTCCACAACACCATTCCATTTCATTTCACTCCCTGCCTTGGTATGAACGACGAGAGGAAATCAGAGAAAGTGCTGTGTGAGTTGCGGCCTTGAGCTGTTCGAGAGAGGGTGAAAGCAAGAGATAACCGTGCGAGCTTCTTTACCATCCCCTTCATCACTGCCCAACTATCCATTTTCCCTCCTCATCTGCACCCAGCTGGGATCAATCCAACAATCAACGCCACGGTCTGCAATAGCTGAACCCGAACCAACCATACCAAGCTCACCAGCGAGCCGAGGAAAAATTTGGTAGCTGCTAGTCGCACAACTTGAACTCTCAAGCCGAGGTAAAATCTGGTCCTAGATTAACTAACTATAGGTAGATGATGCTGTTTATAAACTTGCATGTAATGGTTAGGCACTTGGATGATGAAATCAAAGGATAAGAAATCTGATTTTTGACAGAGATGGTTCGGCCGAGAGCTGAAATGAAAATGCAGCATTAATCTTGCTTATTTGGAGTAATCTGAGCAGACAAATGTGATTATATCACTAAGAATCAGATGATTAAGTATTGCATGAGGATAATCAATCGGCTAAGCAAGAAATTAAGATGAAACAAAAGAATTTGTTGCATGCAATTTTATCCGAGCTCGGTTGAGCTTGATTAGGAATAATGCAGTTTTACTTGGTTTATTTCTTGACAATCGGAGCTTGTAACTGTGATTAGCTGGTTAATAACAAGATGATTAAGCTCTGCATGCAACTCATTAGCTCGGTAAAGCAAGAAAAATAAGAATAAAATGCAAACTGTCGCACGCAACTTCATCCGAGGCTAGCTGAACCAATTTCTGGAAATTTGGATGATTTTTGTTGTTGATCGAATCTGAGTTTTGAACTAGAAATGTTAATCAGTTAGTTAAGTAATTGCATGTTGAATTTGAGTACTTAAATCACTGAATGAGCCGAGGAAATATGTGATTTACGACTAACAAGCTGCTGGAATTTTTCTTTGGTAACCCAAGAGACTTGAGCTGGAAATTTTAGATGACTATAGTTGTTGTTTGCATATGATAGTGAACTGGAAATGCTAATCCGTTAACTAAGTGTTTACAGGTCAAATTTGAGTAAGTAATACTACGTTTTAGCCAAGAAAATATTGGATTTATGAACACTTAAGTTCTGGAAAATTTTGATGGCCGTGAGTTTGAGCAGGGAATTTCAGCTTTAGTTTGTTTGATGATCTGAGCTTAGTCTTGAACCAATTTGATAAATAGCCTTTTATTTGGTATTTGCTACGGTGAAAGGGATAGAAAATCATGGCAGAAAATGGCAGCAAATGAAACATTTCAGAAGCTGAAGTTTCTTGCCATTGCACGCATGCTTTCCAGATTTTTTTTTTATGATATTTGGCTGAGTTTTGCTTGTTTGGATTGGGATGTTTATGTGGTTAGTTCCTTAGCCTAAAACTGTGATGTTGGGAACGAAATGCAGCTGGTTTCTTTCTCAAATTAGTTGCGGAAGCCTGTGTATAAAATCTGCTGCAATGAACTTGAAAGTTGTCGGCTTGTTGCAGCAGCTTTTCCTTGTTTTTTTGACAATGAAATTAGCTGCGTACTGAATGAGGTTTTGGGTTTGTTTGATTTGCTGATTCGTTTGGCTGTTTGAGCATATATATAACTTGTAGCAAGTGCGAAGCCATTGCAATCTACAACATGGCAAGCCCGGTCATTGCAACCATAGTATTACTTGAATTTCTTTTAAAACACTTTTTGCTGCATTTTTCTTGACTAGCTGTTTTTTTTACAATCTTGGGAATGTGCAAATGTATTTTGTTTAATGGTAATAATGGATTGAGGTTTTTACACCTGAGTTTTGGTTGAAGTCACTTTGCACAGATACGTTTCGGTCGAAAAAGAAATCTCGCAGAAAGAATGGTAGTTGTTTTTGCGTCCACCTTGCTGCACATTTCCTCCATTTTGGTTCTTCATTGGTCTTCATTTGATTTTCTGTGGTTTAGTGTTCATGTTTGGATGTCCAGTTGTCAAGTGGTGCTGAGAGATGATCTTTGTTAGTTTTGTTTGGAGTCTTGGTAGGAAATCTGCATTCGGAAGATTGAAGTTGCTAGAAAGCCTCAAATGAATGTTGCATAAGAAATTTCCTGCGTAGCATGCATGCAAAAGACTTCAGAAAATTACATTTTGGCCCCCAAGTCTCCCTTTGTTCCGTTATGGCCCAAATAGTTGGGAGAATCAATCAATTTGACCCTTCAAATTTCTTTTTCCTTTCAATTAGGCCCAATTTGGCAAACATAGGCTGTTTAAGTTATTTAAATGCTTGAACATCTATGTAATTATTTGTGATTACTTGACCTTTTCATTACTTATGAGTTTTGAAGCTTCCCAAAAATGTGTTAATTGAGTTTGAATGATTGGTCGATTTCGCAATTGGGGCCTTGGTAGTTTTTCCATCTTAAAAGTTTGACCAATAGCTTTTACTTTCTCGGAAGTTATGCATTATTTGATTGCTTTTAGGTTGCAATTAGGCGGGCTTTGCTGATTTTTGCTTATACTTTACTATTAAATTGGTGCCTTGACCATTTTATTGTTTTGAAGCCATTTTTTCTTCATTTGCTTACCATTGCGAGGAGGTATAATTTCATTTACCTTTTTTGTCTCTCCCTATGTGATCCAACGTGCTAGATGAGATTTGCATGTCTACTTGGCTTTCTTTAACTTTCATTAATCTATTTCATTTATTTACTTTTGTTTTATTAAGTTTTTCTTCTATTTTATCTTATTTTATGGGGTATGTGTACACCTCTTGGCTTGTAAGTTTTCCTTTTTATTTTATCTGATGGGGTATGTGTACACCTCTTGGCTTGTAATAGAATAGGACTTGAAGGAGCATTGGATGAAGACCTATTGAAGACATGTGCCTAGCTAGCAAATGTAATAGTTAAGGCTTTAATTGTCTTATGTGTCTTGCATGCTTAGTTACTACGTGTTAATTTGCTTTGTTAGGGCCTTGCATCTAGTCGAGCATGCTAAATGTTATGTGCTATGTGTTTATAAGTGTTTGGCATGTCTACTCGCTTTCCATAGCCTGAATGAATGTGATGAATGAATGTACGTTTCCACTGGTCCAACGCTAGTCGGAATTCATAGAATGGGCTAGTCCAACGCTAGGCCCTTAGGGATTTCCCCTCGTTAGTACATGTTTGCATGTTCACTACATTTCATGCATTTTTTAGTTTTTTTTTTATGGCATTTGGCATGTCCCTCTAACCTTTTCCCTTTCATTTTAGGCCTTTGCATTTCATGCTAGTTATAGGGTCCATTTGCCTGAGAAACCCCCTTGGGTAAGGGAAACGAGCGAGTGTGGCTACTCGATAGCCTTAGCACGCTAGTCTCGCCTTCTAATCAAAGGGAAAATCGAAGTCGAAAAGTTAGGAGTCATTCCCATACCCGACCTGATGCATTCCCTTAGGTTCATTCATTCTCATTTATCACTTACTCATCCTTTTCAATTCACATTTTTCTTTCCTTATTGTTCATTTTGATTTCTACTTCACAAAATTGCACTTAATTACACCTATATGCACTTATCACTATATTTCATACACTTGCACACAAACACTTGGATTTTTCATACAATTTCACACATGCACCTTTTCATACACTTGCACACAAACACTTGGATTTTTATACAATTTCACACGTGCACCTTTTCGCACACATGCACACTTGCACTTTAGCCATCATTTGCATTAATCGACCTCTATAAGGTTTTCCTTCATTGGCCGCCACAACTCATGTGGTTGGGACCAAAAACCTTACAAGAGACATTTTAGAGTCTAGGATTGCATTTTTCTTTCCGTTTTGCATTCAGTTATATCCAACGTGCGAACATACATTGGGTAGAAAAATTAGGAAAATTGGCTTAAGTCACGCAACTAGCCTTGGTTAGGTCGAAGGGGTGCCTTGGATTTTTATCCTTGCCTTCCCCTTCGTCAAATGTGACTCCCGAATCTTTTTCTTTGTTTTACGTGGACTAGGAGTCGTTTAAAAAGGGTTTTCTTACTTTTTTCTTTAAAAATTTCATTTTTTTTGGGTGACTTGGTACACCCTAACTCTATACCAAGTGGCGACTCCATTTTTCATATAAAAACCCTTTTTGGACTATTTTTTCTTGGGTCAAATCGTCGCATTCTAAGTCCCATGGCCTTTTACTTTTCATTCCGCACACGTTCGCATGTATATCACACACACTCACACCACCACTCCACAACACTTTTCTACGATCAAAAAGTGGGGCGCGACATATTCTTCATTCATTTGTCACTTTTTGTATCTTTGTCCCTTACCTAGTTTGTTTGTCATTTTGAATTTTAAGTGTAATTGCTAATGGATTTCCATGGAACTCATGAAGCTTTAAAGAAATATGAAAAATGGCTCATGAACTTCATACTTTGACACTTCAATCGCAACATAGGGGAGTATTACTTTCTTTATCTTGATTTTCCTTTTTATACATTGAGGACAATGTGCATGTTAAGTGGTGGGGGGGCAAGAATTGAGATTATGTGAGAACCCGAATTTTTGCTTATTTTTAATTCTATTTTACTAGCTTATTTAAATATTTATTCTCCCGTTTTCTTCAAATAATTTATTTCAACTATTTTAAACCCATTTACATGGAACAATGTTTCACTTATATTTTTAAAAACGTCCCGTTAGCAAATTTAATTTTTCGGAGGCTCGTTTAGTAAGGAATAACGAGTACACATTTTTTGAGACAATATTCGATCCGAGAGTGCAATAATCTTGGAGAATTAAGAATGATCAATAGTAGACTAAGAAAAGTTAATTGAAGGATTCGAGGTGAGTGAATTCCAATTAAGCTTTTACCGCGCGCGCGTCGATAGTTTTCCGAAAGTCACACCGCGCGACTAATTGGAGATTTGAGGAATTTATTCTAAACTAGTAAGAGGGAGTAATTACAGTGTTAAAGGAAATACCTTGGAGGATTAGTGCATAAGTGTACCAAACAAGAGAGAAAGTGGTAGTGCATGACACTATTTCGTGCTATTGAGGATTGACTTGCGTGCACACTTTATGACTACCTTTTTCATTCTTTCCCTCCAAGCAACTAAACCACAAAACCCTCCTCTCTCTCACTCCATAGTCGGCCGAACTTCAAGAGGGAAGAAGGGAAAGAAAACTCCTCACTTCTATCTTTCATTTTGCTAGTAAATCTTCATCCAACTTCCATACCTCTTGGAAATCAACTCTAGCTTGAAGAAAACAACATCTTGTGGAGTTTCTTAGAGAGTTTTGGTGGAAAAAAATCTGGTTTCATCTAGGGTTAAAGAGGTAACCCTTCATCTCCTTTAATCTTCCCAATTTCTTCAAGATTGAAGTTTAGTTTTCATGGGTTTACAACCCTAGGCAAGAAAATAGGTTAGAGGACTTGAGGAAACCATTTATCTTGCTTTAATCTCTAGGCTAGCGGTCTTGAGGAGGCTTGTAGGTAACTGAATTAAGGCTTGATTGTTTGATTATGGTTGTTTATGTGATATATGAGATGATTACAGTTACAAAGTGGAGAAAAAGCAAAGAAAAGTTGGATAGGCAAGCTAGTCGAAAATTCTGTCCATGTTGTTCTATTTTTATTTCGAAATTTTAATGCTTGGTTGGCTGTGAAATTGATGGATATATGTTGTATATTGTGTGTACAAAGTGTCTTTCAAAAATCGTATCGAATGATTGCACAAAACTTGAGTTTTGGTAAAGATTCAAATCTGGAAAACGTATAGCAGGGGTACTCGGACAGTGCTTCTTTGTCCGAACGTAACTCTCTGTACAAAAGTCGAAATCGAGTGCCGTTAGTGGCATTCAAAACTAAACATTCATAGCTTTTCAACAGTATAAAAATCCCCTGCTAGTCATTTTGAGGAAACCGTAGCAATTCGGCAAAGTGGACTGTCCTGCTTTGCCTATTTATCCGAACGAAACTGGAAGCTGCATCTTGTGGCTTGATTTTGTCCCATTTGTAAAAATATTTTCAAAGCGATGTCTTCTGATGAATTGTAGAATTTGGAACCTAGTTTCTAACTCCATAAACCATTCCTAATTTGGAGTTATATAGAGTTAGATATGGTTTGATTTTGAAAATGTAACAAAGCTAGAAACTGGAAACTTTTTCCTTTCTTGTTGGCTGAATGATCAAATCTGTTTTGGGATGTTATACTTCGAAAATTTTAGTGTCAATTGCTTATCAATTGCTTATTAAATGTTTCTGGTACTTTTTTTTGAAAAATGGAGCGAATTGGAACTGATTTCATGGGACAAAACTTTTGAAAAAGAAAGAAAAGTAGGATGGCAGATTAGCCTTGAAATGTTTCACGAACTTTGGTGGTTTCGTTAACTACCTTCCCGTGTCAGTTTTTACTTAAATTTTGGTAGAGAGGTAGTCCATATATGTAAGTTTAAGTGTACCAAATTTAGTGTAATTTCAATGCCATTTCGATGCTCAAATAATGCCCAAAGATTACTCTTTAAATCTGGAAATTCACTGATCAGATTACAAAAATCAACCGATTTCATACTGCTATATCTTGTTCCTCAAAACTCCGAAATTAGTTCCGCTCGTTGTGTTTGAAACTTTGTATGGGATTCTTATTATGTTACAAATTTCAGAGGCTGATTAACTTTTAGTGAATTTTGCCGAATTTTCAAAAATCGCCGAAAATCAAGACTGGTTCTGTCTTGCCATCTTGAATCAGCAATTTTGAACTGAAAAATGAATGCTTTCTGTTTGGAATCTTGGAAGAGTGTCTTCTAGGAATTTTTAGTATTTTGGATCTAGTTTCCAACGGTATATAGTGTTAATTTTGGTCTCTATCTTTTGATGTTTACAAAATAATTAGATGATACTAATAATTCTTTAAGAAATACTTTCAACTATGAAGCAACCTGAGTCAAAGATCAAGAGTAATCAAAAGAGATAAAAGAAGGTGAAAGCTGTCGGACGCTTGTGAAGACAAGACCGGACGTCCGATAATCATTGCGCAATTTCGGACGCATGAAGAACTCCATCACCAGACGTCTGAAGGAATTAAGACATTCCCTCTAACTCACTGATTTCGATTGGACGCAAAGCATTAGAGCACCGGACGTCCGATAAACAATGCGACACTTCGGACGCAAGGCAGTAGAGGTACCGGACATCGGAAAAAACTGAAGAAGATCTCTCATATTTATCATCTGCTTTCGGACGCAAGCACCAGACGTTCGATAGAATTGAAGAAGATTTTTCAAACTCACTGCCTGCTGTCGGACGCATGCTTCAGATATACCGAACGTCCGATACTCCCAACGGCTAGTTGACTTTTCAGCTACTTTCTATCCGTTGGAAGTATTAATGAATCACTTTTTTGGTCTCCTATAAATAGAGCATAGTCAGAAATTTCAAACAACTTTTGCACACTGAAGATACAAAAGATATAGAGTAGTTTTAGTGAGAAAACACTCTCCAAGGAAGATTTGTAGTCTTGGTGATGTGAAGTTCATTGTAAACTTCTCATTTGTGAGTGAATACTTCAATAGTGTAATTCTGTGAGGGTTATTCGAGTGATAGTAAAACTTTCTAATTTGACCAAGTGTACCTTGGGACAAGGAGGAAGTGATCCTTTTTTTGTACACAAAGATTGGTTGTATTTCATCAACTTGAAAAAGTTTGATTGAATTGATCTACAAGTTCAAGAGAAGATTCGTAGTCAATTGGTTTGCAATTCTTCCATTCTTATTTACTTATTGTTATCTTGTGATCTTTAAATTGCTTATATTTTCTACTTCTCTCAAGTGATTTTGTTCATTCATTAATTGATTCATTGTGTGATCATTTAGAAAAAAGGGTAAATTTCATATTGAGCAAAAAGTGTCCATAACTTGATTAGTTTCTCAATAAATCTAATTCACCCCCCTCTTAGGTTGTTTTCGATCTTTACAATTGATATCAGAGTTTGGTTTCCTAGAAATTAAGCTCAAGCGACTTAGAAGTAAAAATGACAATCAACAATGCCATATTTTTTTGAAGGACAATCTGTAATTAGACCATCTATATTTAATGGATCAAATTATGTGAGTTGGAAAGAAAGAATGATTATTTTCATGCAATCTATTGATATTGAATTGTGGTTTATTGTTAAAGAAGATTCATATTTTGCCTCTATAATTGATGAAGTCACTCATAGATCAAAACCAAAAATAAAAAATAAGTTGACTGGTGAAAATAGAACCCACCTTACTTTGAATGCCAAAGCTATGAATGTATTGTATAATACTTTAGATTCAAATGAGTCCATTAGGGTCAAGGGTTGTAAGTCTGCTAAAGAAATTTGGGATAAATTGAGAGAAATCTATGAAGAGAGTGAAAATGTACGAGAACAAAAGAAATTAATTCTAATTGCCAAGTATGAATCATTTAATATCGAATCTCATGAAAATATTGACAAGATGTATTGTAAATTCAATGAACTCATTAAAGATTTAGAGGTGCTGGAAAAGGAATACTCTCTAGATGAGAAAAATAGAAAAATATTGAATGCCTTGTCTAAGGATTGAAAAAGTAAAATGACTGCCATTGAAGAGACTAAAGATTTGAATTTTATGCCTATTGAATCTCTTGTTAATTCTCTAATCTCCTATGAGTTGAAACTTAAGACTAAGGTGCAAGAGAAAAAGGATACAAAAGTGAGAAGGAGCATTGCTCTAAAAGTTTCTCAAGATGAAGATGACCCCGCTTCCTTGGATGGAGAAGATGTGAAAATTGATGACAATGATCTTGCTCTCATCACAAGAATGTTCAAAAGAATTCTCAACAAAAGGAGATTTAGAAAAGGAGGACCTAGCAATATATTTCAAAATCAGTTCAACAATGCAAGAAATAAAGCAAAACAAGAGGCCAATAAAAAGCAAACTGACAAATGCTATGAATGTGACCAATTTGGACACTACATGAATGAGTGTCCAATGATGAAGAAAAAAGAAGAAAAAAAATCAAGATCAACATCTTTCAATTCACATGGAATGAGTGCAACTCTGATTGTGAAATTGAAGAGGAAGAAGAATCTGCTCAATTAATTTTTATGGCCATTGGGGATGATAAGGTAACAACTTGTAACTCTCTATTTGAAAGTGATGATGATCTTGAATGTTTCATTAAAAATTTGCATGATAATTTGAAAGAATCTTATGCTAGAAACAAGGATTTAAAACAGAAAATTAATTTTTTGCTTCAAGATAATGCAAATTTTTTTCAGCAAAATAAAAAATTGAAAGCTAAAAATGACTACTTTAAAAAGGGTGAGACTGCTTTACACTTTGAACTTGATAGAAAAACAAAATTTTGTGAATTGTTAAAAAAGAAACAAGGTGATTTGAAAAGAAAAATGGATGATTTAATTAAGTTGCTCCAACATAAAAAATAAAATTATTTTCAAGGGAATGAATCAAAGGCGCATCTTGACACTTATGAGAAGAAGATAAATTCTGATGCAAATGATTTTGCTGTTTATAAAAGAAAACTAGTAAGATTTATTAAATCTGTTCATGTAAATAACTCTTTGATTATGTGTAATTTTTGTTATCAAAAAGATCACATGAAAAGTGATTATTATGTGAGGAAAAACATGAGAAGAGACATGAAATGCATGTGGATAGTTAGACATGATGCTAATTCTCAAGAACCCAAAAATTAGTGGGTGCCAAATATTTGTTTTTAAACTCTTGAATAGGTGAATCTGATGAACATCATTAAGAAATCAATGTGGTTTATAGACAGTGAATGCTCAAGATACATGATCGGTGATCCATCACAATTCATCAAATTCAAACCAAACTCAAGTGGCAAAATGACATTTGGAGATGATATGAAAGCAAAAAATTGGAGTAGGAGATGTTGGTAAGAATGGTCAGATTTTTGTTTATAATGTTCTTTTGTAAATTTTCTTTTGATGTTTCTGATGTTTTGAACTGAGTTTTTCTTGATATTTTTTAATGATTAATGGATTTCGGTAAATATAAATGTTGGTCGCATTGATGTTCATTTGATGGTTTATTGTATCTTTTAATGTTATTTGTCTATTATTGGCTGATGATGGTTGCCACTACTGTTATTTTTTATGGCAATTATTCTCTAATTTTATGATGACAAAAAGAGGGAGAAATTACTAAATAGATGCTGGTTTGGGATGCTATGAGTAAAGGGGAGTTTATTTGATGATATTATATGTTAGTTCTATATGGTTTTGGATAGGATTAGTGAGGGGAAGCTTATGCTCAATTTTCTTTATCTCCTTCTTTCCATCTATTGTTTTGTTATCATCAAAAAGAGGGAGAATGTTAATCTTGATCCCTATCTTTTGATGTTTACAAAACAATTGGACGATACTAATATTTCTTGAAGAAATACTTTCAGCTATGAAGCAACCTGAATCAAAGATCAAGAGTAATCAAAAGAGATAAAGGAACCGGTAAAGGTGTCGGACGCTTGTGAAGACAAAATCGGACGTCCAATAATCATTGCGCAACTTCGGACGCATGAAGAACTCTATCACCAGACGTTCGAAGGAATTAAGACATTCTCTCTAGCTCTCTGATTTCAATCGAACGCAGAGCATTAGAACACCTGACGTCCGATAAATAATACGACACTTCGGACGCAAAGCAATGGAGGTACTGGACGTCTGAAAGAACTAAAAAAGATCTCTCATATTTATCATCTGCTTTCGGACACAAGCACCGGACGTCCGATAGAATTGAAGAAGATTCTTCAAACTCACTGCCTGCTGTCGGATGCATACTTCGGATGTATCGGACGTTCGATACTCCCAACGGCTAGTTGACTTTTCAACTACTTTCTATCCGTTGAA
The DNA here is from genome assembly GCF_003713205.1 of Coffea eugenioides. Lineage (NCBI taxonomy): Eukaryota > Viridiplantae > Streptophyta > Magnoliopsida > Gentianales > Rubiaceae > Coffea > Coffea eugenioides. The sequence goes on along the minus strand of NC_040045.1, from coordinate 26,265,358 downwards.
AGTATTAATAAAGCACTTTCTTGGTCTCCTATAAATAGAGTATGGTCAGAAATTTCAAACAACTTTTGCATACTGAAGATACAAAAGATATAGAGTAGGTTTAGTGAGAAAATACTCTCCAAAAAAGATTTGTAGTCTTGGTGGTGTGAAGTTTATTATAAGCGTGAGTAAATACTTCAATAGTGTAACTCTATGAGGGTTATCCGAGTGATAGTAAAACTTTCTAATTTAACCAAGTGCAGTTTGGGGCAAGGAGGAAGTGATCCTTCCTTTGTACACAAAGATTGGTTCTGTTTCATCAACTTGAAGAATCTTATTTGAATTGATCTACAAACTCAAGAGGAGCTTGGTAGTCAATTGGTTTGCAATTTGCCCCTTCTTATTTACTTATTGTTATCTTGTGATTTTTAAATTGCTTATATTTTCTCCTTCTCTCAAGTGATTTTGTTCATTCATTGATTGATTCATTGTGTGATCACTTAAAAAAGAGAGTAAATTTCATATTGAGCAAAAAGTGTCCATAATTTGATTAGTTTCTTAATAAACCTAATTCACCCCCCTGTTAGGTTGTTTTCGATCCTTACATAAAGTTTTTTATTTTTCGACATACCGAACTCAAGATCTGATTTTACCAAGTTATCGCGCAAAGTTGAAATCTCATGATTTCTTGAGAAATGAGTTTTTGAGAACTTTTTATTGTCTTTCGATATTGATCATCCGTTTTAAAATTCTTTTAAGACATTATTTTAGAATTTTGCAAGTGTACATTCTTTCTTGTTTGACAAGGGGTTTGTAAGTATTTGTGAGTGATAGTTAATTGTTATTTTTTCAGGCACTCCAGAGGATCTTGAAGAGAATCTTGGGACCGATCACTAAAGATCTTATTTGTACTTACTCACTTATTTTGAATTGGTGAGTGTCAAGTGCATGAATAGTTGCCAATTATGTGAATTGCTTCTTATTGATTAGGTGATTTACAACTGTCGAGTCAAGTGTGTATTTTATCACACTCGTTCTCTTTTATTGATTACATAATTGAATCGCTCATAGTTGCATTATAATTGTGGTTGAATATGCCGATTGGATTGAATCTCATCGGTTTATAATTGTATTTGTCGATTGGAGTGAATCTCGTCGACTTATACTCATAATCGAAGGGGACACCCAAACTCATTGGCCGACCTTGCGACTCGAGCCAGCACGGGTTTGGTCGAGAAGCTTGGTGAGTCTTGAGAAAATTGTAAGGTTGATCTATTAAGAAATATCACTTGGCATACTCGTGGAGTAGTGCCTTTTATAAAAGAAGAGCGGACCCGGGACAGGGGGTGTAATGATGAACGGAAATTGTGAAGTAAGTGGAGTTCTACCAATTTAATACCGATACGGTTGACGGAGTGTCATCCCGTGGAGGTATTCGATCGAGTCTTGACGCAGCAAGTGGAATTTAGCTCCTGAAAGCTCCTGTATCCTTATTGAATGTGTGTTATTATTATTTATGGATTACTTGAACTTTTTTATTTTAATTCTCGTAAATGCCATGGTTATGTGAATTATGTGTTCACATGTTTTCTTGATCTCACTAAGCGTTTCGCTCACCCCATTAGTTTTGTTTTCCTTAATAGGAGTTTGGAATTGAAAGAATTTTGGAGAATACTACTTGATTACTTTTGATTAAAATTTTGGGATGTAGATGACTAGTTGACTTCTAGTGATTGTATTTTGGAAAAAGTGATATACTTTTAAGAACTTGAGTTGTAAAATTTGAAAGTGTATTTAAGGAAGTGACTTTTCTTACTTCGACTGTTATTCTTTGGTTGTTTATTTTTAATGAATTGGATTTGTATCGAATTCTGGCGAGAGCTGAACATGCGTTCCGCAGAAACTCTTGGGTTCGCCCTTGGGAGAAGTGAAAGCGTCACAGATTATATATATTAGTTGTGATTGAAATGATTTGGACTTGATATTGGAAATATTTCTTGTACTTTAATTCGTTCAAACATGGTTTTCCTGGCAAGGAGTTTAGTGCATTTATAAAGGGAAACTCTGCCAAAAGTTTTTCAAAATTATAAATTTGCCCCAAAAGGTTTCAATTTTATCCAAGGGGTAACAAGTTCCTTACCATTAGTTGTGAGCACTTGCAAAATCCTTCATATTTGCTTAAAAATTTCTTTTTATTTTGAATCAATTACTTTATAATATCTTTACTACTCATTTACTCGCTCAATAGTTGGAATAAAGAATAAAATTAAAAGTTTTTCCTTTACTTTTATAGGTAAGGTAAACTAGAATTTTTGCGTATTTTGGTAGTGTGATTAATCGGTAAGGAGTGGGTACTAAATTTGGTGGTTAAGAGTGAGTTTTATATAAGAGAAAGTGTGTAATTAGAAGTGCTGTTAATAAGTTATTGAACTATCAGTCAAAACACAAGTACGCGAGAATTGAAAAAAAACGGCTTGAACCAACGTGCACCATTTGCTACCGTGTGAATACACCACTTGAACACTACTTTATTACCTTAATTTCCTTACTTTTATTTCAGTAAAATTAGCCCCAAAATATACCTCAAGGCAACCGAAATTTTGGACTAAATAAAAGGGGAGAAAAGAAAAAATTTTGAAATTTAACTTTAGGCGACACTTGGCAGAAATCAAACCAACTTTGACTAAGCAAATTTCCTTCCTTCTTTTTTCAAATTGGCTTCTTTTCTCCATTTTTTTCTTGTTGGCCGAGAGTGAGGAGAGGAAAAAGAGAGGAGAAAGTTTGCAACTCCAACCTTGAATCCATCTTTGTTTGAGTGAAATCAACAAAATCAAACCAATTAAACTTACCTCTTAGTGCTTGAAAAGTTTGGTGTGGTAAAATTTTTGGAAGATAGTGGTTTTTTCTCACTTGCAAAAAGCTTTTGGAAGGTATAAGGCTTAAACTTTCTTTTCTCTTGCTTAATCTTGCTAATTTTGGTATAGAAACTTGTAATCTTGGTTTGCTATGGATGATTTTCTAGTTTTTGATGGTGTAGTAGAATTTTCAGTTAGGGTCTGCCTTTTTCAGTTTTGATTAGTGTTGTTTAACTAGTAAATGATGTTATTGAGCTTGAAAATGGAACTTGTGAAGTGATTATGGGCTTGAGTGTGACTTTGTAAAGTTAAAAGTTGAATTTTCAGCAATTGGTAGTGAATTTTAGTTCTGCCTTGTTTTTAGTATCAAATTGGACTGTTAATTTCTCTATATTTTAGACTGAATCAACTTTTGGAAAAAACATAAAAGTTATAGGGTTTTGAGTTAACTTTCTATATGCAAAATTTTAGATAAATCGGATCATTTTAGTTTAGGATTTGGCCAGAGCACTCCTGACTGCGAAAAAAACTCAAATTTTTCCTGACCTGTTTTTCATATGCTTCCAACCATCCCTTTTCGATCTTGAACATATGAGAACTGGGTGACGATATCTTCATAGGAAATGTAGGTTATGTCTTAGTTTCAAAACGCCATAAAATTTACCTTGATCCGACCTAACTGCAGTTATGATCAAAACACCGAAGGATGAAAAATCTGCCACTTCTAATTTCTTCTTTAAAACTGGGTTTCAGCTTTGATCTTGATGGTTTCATTGTTAGAATTGACTTGTATTTGGATGATATTGAGCCTAGTTAAAGGGTTAGGCAAGTGAAATTGAGACTTGAACGACTATTTGAAATTGAAGTGAACTTGGATTGTCTATGGTAGTCAAGTTACCGTTATTAGAGGTATATGAGATGAATTTGGCCAAAACTCGTACCCTTTAAAAGGTGAAGGTAACGATCAATCGAAATACGTTTTCCTCATCTTTTAGACTCAAATGCGAATTCCAAAGTTTTAATCGCTTCTTTAGTAACACCAGAAGAGCGAGCATGAATTTTCTAGAGTTTGATAAGTAATATGAATACTACCTAAATGAGTTTCAGTTACTTGATTTTCTTTAAGCGAAACTCTTAAGTTTTGAACCCTAGTTAATTTCAAACTCTTAAATGATGTTTTATTGCAGATTTGGACTTCAAACAAGGAGTTGTACCTAAGCGTGATCCTAAGAAGCACCGAGTCTTTGGTGAGTGCTTTCAAATATATGATTGAACTTGATACTTGTTTTAAGTGCTTGACCAACGTGATCGGATGAGATTTGATTGGTTTGGCCGGACAAAAGTGTACTTTATCGCACTTGCTCTAATGTGGATATATTCTTGTTCATTGGTTGAAATTGACTTGATATACATGCATATGATTCGCATCCTGTCTGGATTTTCAGAAACCCTGTGACTAGTTAATCGAGTCGAGTCGGTAAGGGCCTGATCGATTAGATAACGAACCCTGGGTCTCTAGTTTTGTCGAGTGGAATGATATCTACTCGACTAATCGATATACTCGAGTATTACTGCACGTGTTTATCAGGACGTTTGGACCCGGTAAGGGGGTTGAATGATGGACGGAGATTGGTGTTAAGTGGGGCACTATTGGACTGATTACTTTACTTGAAAGTTGACAAAGTGTCAACTACTCCTTGATCAAGTTATGGTGGAGCTATTTTGCAATAGCAGCTGTATCCTTTTACTTGACATGTTCAATATCCAGTGATTGGCTTTATGAAGTGTTATTACTCATTTTCTTGATTTGTTATACTCGCTACTTTGTTATTTTGATACTTTCACTTTTAATTAATGGTCAACTTACTATTTGGAATCTCACTGAATTTTAGCTCACTCTATTAGATTTATTTTCCTTACAGGGGGTACGAGCGAGGGCGTGAGATTGGTACAAGTTAACATAGTTTAGTTTTTGAAATTTTGCGATTGTACTCGCGCTAGTATTCAATTAGGTTTGAATGTGTCTGAAACTCATATCCTTTATTATATTTGGGATTGTAAGAATGCTCGAGATAGAAATGAATGTAAATGTACGTTCCAAACTTGGGAACGGTTATTTCATTGACTTTTGAGGTTGTTAACTGTTTTATTTGATGTAAGTGAGAGTGAGTTCTGGCGAGAGTTGGGCAGGCGGTCCGCTAAACCCTGGGGTACGTCCTAGAGGGAGGTGGGGTCGTCACAGGTAGTATCAGAACTTAGGTTTGAATTGATCTGGATAGATTGAGTGATTTATACCTGATATAGCTTGGTTATGATTGCCTAAGTGTGAAACCCTAGTGAATAGGGTGCTTAGCATAGTTTTATTTGTCAAAATAGCTTACACTTGCGATGTTACTTGTAATGTAGGCTATGGAGGGTAATGGTGCGAGTGGAAGTGCCAAGCCATCTTGGCCCGTACCTACCTGCCAGGAGCACCTTGAGGGGCCTATATGTCGCGTACTTACTTATCAGGAGCATTCCGGTGGGTCCGTATGTCGGTGGTCTCCAGCACGTATGATCCGACACTACGACTGTTGGAGGACTTACTCCTACCCCGATAGGGTCGTACTCGCGATTGCCGACAAGAGGAGACGATTGGATAGCGCCAATCGTGGGTACCAGACGGAGATAGAGCGTCTGCAGGCAGTTCTACGAGTATAGGGTGCTAGGATCTGAGAGTTTGAGACTTCAGTTCTCGAGGAGCAGGAGCAAACGAATGCCTTCCGAGAGTAGGCTCAGAAGACTAATGGTCGTCTTGTTCAGGTAGTTAGGGACGTGAGAGATTAGACCGATAATATTTTAACTGAGTGTGGGGCCTTGGTAGAGGATGTTGTGCAGGACTTGGCCGAGGAGGGTCAAGAGAACGCAGTCCCTAGTGATCCTTAGGAGGATCCTGAAGAGAACCCAGAGGAGGAGCCGACGGCACCCGCGAAGGAGGCAGAGCCGGTCGGGTCAGTGACTGACTGGATTAAGGATCTAGGGGTTCAAGATATTTTGTGAGGTAGTTAGAGATATAGTGGGATGACACGTCACCTTTTGTTTTTGATATTGACGTGTTAAGGTTGATGTACATAGTGATTGCTTTTGTTCTATGCCCCTTGGCTTGTACAACATTTTCTAACTTGTTATGTGACTTATTTTGCTATATATATAAAAGGGAATGTTTATTTTAAATGTGTTTTAGTGTCTTTCCTTTATGATTGGAAAATATTTTATTTGAGCTTGATAGCTATTTTATACTTTATTTTGTTTATATTTATATGGTTTATTATTCAAGAAGCATGAAAGGTAGAAAAAATCAGGACCGCGAAACTATCCGAAGGCGCGGTTCAAGCCGTGATCGTGGGGCTGGACAGTCATAGGAACTGGTGCAAGAATCGAGAGATGAAAGAAGTGCAACGGTTGAGCCGCAACCTGGACCCCGAGCTGAAGGGGGGCATCAGGTGGCAACGATAATCTAGCAAATGACCAATATTCTTACTCGACTAGTAGAGCAGCAGGATCAAATCCCTGTTCATCAATCTAGGGATCCTGAAATGGGACAAGATAGGGCCCTAGAGAGATTCCAAAAGTTTTCTCCTCCTAAGTTTTTGGGAAGACCGGACCCTGAGGTAGCGGAGAGGTGGTTAGAAATGATGATCAATGTTTTCGCTGTTTTAAACTATACGGAGGATAGACAAATACATTTTGATATCTTTCAGTTTGAGGGACCAGGCAGAGCCTGGTGAAATGTAGTTAGGGCTAAGTGGGAGAGAGAGGGAACCGCATGGACCTGATTAAACTTTGTGCGTGAGTTTAATGAGAAATATCTCCCACCGATAGTTCAGGAGAAGAGAGAAGATGATTTCATTAAGTTTCGTCAGGGAACCCTAAGTGTAGTTGAGTATGAAACTCAGTTTACTAAACTATCCAAGTTTGCTCTGGAGTTGATAGCTACGGAGCAAAAAAGGATAAGAAGGTTTGTACAGGGATTCAATATAGAAATACAGGAAGCCTTGTCGGCGGTACAAATTCATACTTTTACTGAAGTTTTGGAGAAGATCCAGAGAATAGAAATTGTCAGAGCACAAGTAAGAATTTTTCATGCAAAAAGGAGAGGTGTGCATAGTGAAAATCAGGGACAAGTACATAGTGATCGGAACATACCACCTCCTAAAGTCGGTCGAGGAGTTGGAGGTGGAAGGTTTACAGGTACATTTAGGGGAGTTACTCCGAGAGAAGCCCCAGGTGGAAGGGGACAGGCGAGAAGTGCCTCGCAGGGAGGCCAGGCATCCGCCCCCCGCGTATCTTGTGGGTGGTGTGGGAAATCCAACCATACTGAGGATAATTGCTGGAGAAAGGCTCGAAAGTGCTGAAGATATGGAAGTACTGAGTATCAGATCGCCAATTGCCCACTGATTAGTGATGCCCAGTTGGCTGGCAAATCAAACCCTAAACCAACTAATGTAGGAAGGACCAGGTCAAGGGTGACAGACAGAGTGTACTCTTTGGACCAGCAATCGGTACTTGAACCATCGGAGGTAGTGGAAGGTACAATTCCTGTTTTCCATCGTTTGGCCAAAATTTTGATAGATCCTGGTGCAACCCATTTATTTGTCAGCCCCAAATTTATGTTTGGAATTGATGTGAAAGTCGAGAGGCTACCATATGACTTAGAAGTGAAAACACCTACGGGTAACCAATTTTTACTTGCCAATAAGGTGTATAGAAACTGCAATATTTGGTTTGGTGAGCGAAAATTGGTAGTTGACCTTATAAGCCTAGCCATTAAGGGGTATGATGTCATTATAGGAATGGATTGGCTATCTCGTTATCATTCTCGGGTAGATTGTTGAACAAAGGTGGTCGAGTTTTACCTACCTGGTGAGGCAACTCTAAAATTAGACGTAAAGGGTATCCTTGTCTCATCCGCCCTTATTTCGGGAATTAGGGTTAGGAAATTGCTAAATAATGGGGCACGAGGGTATCTAGCATTTATAGTTAACACCCCAGGAGAAAAGGGTAAACTAGAAGAGATGCTGGTGATAAGTGAATATTCAGATGTGTTCTCGGATGAATTAGTGTCATTGCCACCCGAGAAAGGAATCGAGTTTAAAATTGATTTAGCACCCGAAACTAATCCCATCTTAAAAACACATTATCGGATGGCGCCTGCAAAACTTAAGGAGTTAAAATTTTAATTGCAAGACTTCCTAGAACTGGGATTGATACATGAGAGCGAGTCACCTTGGAGCGCTCCAGTGCTATTTGTCAAAAAGAATGACTGGAGTTTGAGATTATGCATTGATTATCGAGGGTTGAATGCGGTGACCATTAAGAATAAATATCATTTACCCCACATTGACGAGTTATTCGACCAGTTACAAGGAGCTGTGATATTTTCTAAATTAGATCTCCGACAAAGATATTATCAATTGAGAATTAGAAAGGAGGATGTGCCAAAAATTACCTTTAACACTCGATATGGGCATTTCGAATTTGCAGTAATGCCTTTTGGCTTAACCAATGTCCCAACTGCATTTATGGATTTAATGTATCGGGTGTTTAAATCTTATTTGGATAGGTTTATGATGGTATTTATTGATGATATTCTGGTGTATTCTAAGACAAAGGAGGAACATGAGCAACACTTGAGAATAGTATTGCAAATCCTGAGAGAACACCAGTTGTTTGTTAAATTTAGTAAGTGTGAATTTTGGTTAGAGAAAGTATCATTTCTAGACCATATAATTTCAAAGGATGAACTTACTGTAGATCCGGCTAAAGTGGAAGATGTTGCCAAATGAAAATGACCGAAATATCCTACTGAAGTTCGAAGCTTTTTGGGGCTAGCGGGGTATTACCGCCGGTTAATAAAGAATTTTTTCAGAACTGCGGGACCCCTAACGAATTTGACAAAAAAACAAGAGAAATATATTTGGGATGCTAAGTGTGAGACGATCTTCCAAGAGTTTAAGAAACAATTAACCATGACTCCAGTATTAGCTTTGTCAAATGGGAAGGATAGCTATACGGTGTATATACTGATGCTTCGAGAGAAGGATTAAGATGTGTTTTAATGCACAATAGGAATGTAATTGCCTATGCTTCTCGAAAATTAAAATCTCATGAGCAAAACTATCCAACCCATGATTTAGAACTCGCAGCTGTGGTGTTTGCTTCTAAAAAATAGCGCCATTATTTGTATGGGGTGACATTTGAGATATACACAGACCATAAGAGTTTTAAGTACTTATTTTCTCAGAAGGAACTAAATCTGAGACAACGTTGTCGGTGGGTGGAGTTCTTAGAAAACTATAATTATATCATTAATTACCATTTAGGAAAGGCCAATGTTGTAGCATATGCTTTAAGTCGAAAGGCTCAATTAACAGGTTTAATGGTGGGAGAGTGAAACTTGTTAGAGAATGTCTATGAATGAAAGCCCCGTCTTGAACCAAAGAAAGTAATTTTTAGAAATATTGAGATGAAGTCGACAATGTTGGACCGAATTAAAGAGGGTCAAAAGAAAGAGCCAATGACACAAAAGTGGGTAGAAAGAGTGATGAAAAGAGAATTACCTGATTTTAACCTAGGTCCTGATGGGATTCTAAGATTTTGAAATTGCGTCATTGTACCCAAGGATGAAGAATTGAAGAAGGAGATTTTGGAGGAATCTAACCGTTCTAGGTACACGGTGCATTCAGGCAGTGGCAAGATGTACCAGGATCTCAAAAGTCTGTATTGGTGGGATAATATGAAGGCGAAAATTGCTCAGTTTGTACAAAAGGTGCCTTACGTGTCAACAAGTGAAAACTGAGTATCAAAGACCGTCGGGTCTGTTACAGTCTTTAGAGATACCTGAATGAAAATAGAAACATATAACAATGAATTTTATATTAGGGTTACCACGAACTCAAAGAGGTCATGATGCGATTTGGGTGATAGTGGACCGATTAAATAAGACTGCACATTTCCTGCCAATTAATATGAAATACTCTTTGGAAAAACATGCCAAACTTTATATGGATGAAGTTGTGAGGTTACACGGGGTACCAGTAAGTATAGTATCAGACAGAGACCCTAGATTTGTATCCCGTTTTTGGTAGAAATTGCAAGAAGCGCTAGGAACTAAGTTGAACTATAGTACGGCCTATCATCCTCAAACCGACGGACATTCAGAGAGAACCATTCAAACTCTTGAGGATATGTTAAGAGCATGTATTATAGAATTTGGAGGGAATTGGAGCCAATACCTAACCTTGGTGGAGTTCGCGTATAATAATAGTTATCACTCTTCTATTCAAATGACCCCATATGAAGCACTTTACGGATGAAGATGACGATCGCCGATTCATTGGGATGAAATAGGAGAGAGAAAGATTATAGATCCGGCAACAAAACCATGGATTGAGAAAGCCTACGAAAGGGTAAAAGTGATACGTCAGAGGCTTCAAACTGTTTAAAGTCAACAAAAGAGTTATGCTGACCATCGAAGAAAGGATTTAGAGTTTGAAGTAGGGGATATGGTATTTCTTAGGGTTACTCCACTGAAAGGAAAGATTAAGGCAGGTGACGGGTATTTTACATACGTGCAAGCTAAAAAATACCGAATTACACCCGTTCACTGCAAGTATACAGGTCAACTAGTAGTTTAGGGTATATATCGGGTCGATCCCACAGGGAAGAGTGAACAATTACCGGTATTACTAAAGTTTCTTTATTATTTAGACTATCAATTAATGATAAGAAATTTAACCTACTGCACTTATACAAGAAATTAACAAATAAAAGCTCCTTAGGTTGTGGTATCCCTAACTACTCATGCAAGTGTTATATTTGGATCATTGAATACTATATCTAGGCTAATTATGGTGTAATTTCCTAATGCATTTGAATCCTACTTTCGTAGTGAATCAATTATACTTATAACTAATCCATACCTATTCTCATGGTTATGAAATTAGCTACAAGTTCATTTCTTCAGTGAAATTACATGAAATAAATCACTAAAAACCACATAGGTGCACCTCTACTTTCGTGAGTGTACTCCCTATGTTTAGCACTTCTTGAACTAGTGTTAAATCTCAATTTTCATTGCAGAAACAATATCTTAGATAATCACAATTAATGGTACCAGATTAATCATGATTTCAAGAGCTAAAGTGCTAAATAACTTGCTCAAATCATAGCAGTTAAATAGCCAAATAATAAACACTAACAATCATAGAAAGTTCAACCAAACCCAAGGCATAAACTTTAGAGACACATAAATAACACAAAATCCAGAACTTGCATATTAACTAAATTTGGAATCAAGTACAAAAGATAAAGAGTTGGAAAGGAATGTAACCCATGTCACTTGAGCTCATCACCTTGCCTTCTTCATCTCCATCTTAATCCTAGTCTAGCAATATACAAGAATGGATGAACTAACTAGCTAAACTAACCTACACTAAGGAAATGGAAGAACTACCTTTCTGCACTCTTCAAGCTTCTCCCGTATATCACTCTCTATTTTTCTGCTATGGACTCCAATCTCTTTTTTTGCAATGAATTTGGCTCTTTAATGATGAAAGGTGGTCAAGAAATGAGGATTACATCTCCCTTTTACAGCTGGGAATGTTTCTCACATGTATAGCATCCAATGTGAGTTGGTGGGGGTGAAATTGAGTTTTACGCGTACAGAGCAGCCTTTTCTGACCACAATCCGGCCAGGAATCCGGCCACAAATCCGGCCAAGTTCCGGCCGGATTGCTTCAGTAAAATCTGGATGCTACAGTGATCCGAGCTGCTACAGTGCCTCGAATCCGTATGGATCCGAGCTCGGGTCCACTAACCCAGAAACAGCCGAGGGTTCGGATGAATAGTGGATCCGAGTGTGGATCACTTGCTCTATTTTTGGCCCAACTTCAACCGATCTTTTCTTGATGTTAGAGGCTGAACCAGCTCATGCCTAAAACACGAAAGTTGTATCCTTTTAAGTTATCTTTCCAATGCATCAAGAATCACCTCATTTGGATCTGTGTAGGCTGAGATATGACTGAAATACCCTTGCCTGCTCCATGCCTTGTTCCAGTTTCGACCAATAGCAATTGACTCTGTACTTCGGCCTTTTGACCTGGAAAACCTTCAAACTGGATTCAGATGTCTTCACCAAAGTTGTAGATCTATCTCTTATCTTCAAATGGGTTCAAGAATCATCCCAATCCGATCATTTTAGCTCAAGTTATAGCCGAAATACGAAAATGTGTCAAAACTGTCAAAATACACAAAATCCAAGTAAAAAGTGATAAAAACCTCATTTAATCACTTAAAAGCATTTTTCACCAATTATAGCCAAAATGATTCATATTCTACCAATAATATAACTAAAGTGACTAAAAATAATATAAAATGTCATACAATTATTACGTAAATTAGTCACTTATCAAACTCCCCCACACTTAAATCATTGCTTGTCCTCAAGCAATTAGAAATACAAACCAACAATGATCAAAATTTGAAAATAAACATATGTAGCATTTCAACTTCATTTCCTCAAAACAAAGTAAATAACCATTATGCAATTATTCAATTAAGTTCAAGTACTCATAATATCAAGTAAAGGAGAGCCAATTATACCGTCATTATAACAAATTCAAATCAATTTTTTCATCCTTACCCAATCTTACAAGTAAGTAACTCATATGGTCAATAAAATGCTTTCTAAACTCATGATCATCTTTTTTATTCTACTTAAACAGATATTTATTCATATAACGTAGCTAAATATTACTTAAGTTGTGAAAGTGTCTTTTGACGCGAGAATCGACATTTTTAGATGAAGATCACCGGTTACTCAACACTTCACATACTCAAGTTGCTTTGCATACTCTTAATTCAAGTACCGTTTTACGCGAAAGTCGACATTTGTAGATGAAGACTCCCGGTTACTAAGTACAAGAATCATTGGAGTAGAATAGATCTTTTTTTTCTTCTTTTTTTTCATTTATTTATTTATTTTTTTTTAAGTAAAGATAATAACATTCCCTCGAAAGCATAATCATGAGAAGAGTATTGCAATTATTGACCATATTTATCACTTAACTTATAAAATCCAATAAAGAGAAGAAATTTCATCAAATATGCAAAAAAATATATGCATAATTTTCTCCACTTTAAAAGATATACTTTCCTACAAATGCAAAAATTATAATCACATAATAGTCATTTCCAAATTAAATGAGAAAAGAAGTGCTTAAACCACATATATTTATCTCAAATGTAGAAGGAATTTGAACTACTAATGGTATGGAACTTTGTTACCCCTTTGGATGAAATTTAAAATTTAAAATTTTTGGGGCAAATTTGCAATTTTGGACAAGATGTTAGAAAAAATTTGAATTTTAACACAAGTCCAATATTTGCAACTAATAAGTCAATCACATACAATATATATAATCTCAATTCTCCTCCCACACTTAACATGCACATTGTCCTCAATGTGTAAAAAGGAAAATGAAGATAAAGAAAAATAATACTCCCCTATTGTTGTGATTGAATATGAAGTTTCAAGGTATGTTGTTCGCCGGTCTTCATCACTTCATGAGTTCCATTGGATAACCATTAGTGATATAAACCTAAGAATGGAAAATGAGAAACCAAAGTGATAACAAAGGCTTAAGACATCAAAACGGCTATCCGTAACTTCAAGCCCTTGTTTTGGTGATGTACCTATAAAAAATACACAATAAGCAACTCAAGGTACAAGAAAATATATGAGGAAAAGAAGAAAAAGAGAACCAAGGAACCTGCATTTTTTTCTTTCAAAAAAAAAAAATGCTCAGAAAACGTGAGTAGAAACGCGCCTTTAACTCGCGGTTTTGAAGGCGCGTTTCTTCCCAAAAGTTGCAGTACTGAAAACGCGGTTCTGTGAGAAAACGCGACTTCAAGTCGCGTTTTTAATGGCGCGTTTTCATTTTTGATCCAGGCAACAAAACGCGACTTTCTTCAAAACGCGACTTAAAGTCACGTTTTAATGGCGCGTTTTCTGTTCTGCAGGTGCAGAATTGAAAACGCGATTCTGTGAACACGCGACTCAGAGGCGCGTTTTCTTGAGAAACGCATTTTCTGCTGCGAATTTTAGCAGAAATTCAACTTTTGAATAATTACAAATGATACCCCAATTTCTCAAAATGCATCATAGATCATTTGTTTGCTAAAATACTCAATGCATGCACATATAAAATGATCAAAATATGCATTTTAACCCCTTCTAACAAATCAAAAACAACAATTACTCAAATCGAGGGGTTGAGTTCCTTGATCAAACTTCGCCTTTTTCACCTCATTTGGTCACTTTTGCTTTCATTTCCAATACCTACAAATGAAAAATAACGAAATAACTCAAACACATATTGTAAACATAAAATCACACCAAAATAATATAAATAGCCAAAACATTGGGTTGCCTCCCAATAAGCGCTTTTATTTATAGTCGTTGGCTCGACTATATCACCTCCTTTTTCAAGGAGGCTTGGTTAAAGAATAATCCACCATTTTAGGTCGTGGTGAATCATTAAAAGGTGACTTTATAGCAAAAGTTACATATTCTAATGATGTGAGAGATGGAAGTGGCTTACCTATTCCAAGTGTTCCATAGATATTACCTTGAATATGCACCACTTGAGAACTTACCAAAGGAAATGTCATGAGAGTATCTTGGGCAGGAATACCTTTAGAACCTATACTTTCACTGCACTCCTCAAGAGGGGTGAAAAATGAGTCATTAAAACTCACCTCTTGAGGCTCAAAGTTAGTTTCAAAGGTATTATCATGTGAAATGGATATTTGCTCATTGAAATATAATTGAGATTCATCATTTTCATCCAAATGCAATCCATTTTCACATACAACATTCTCACCATTCATGCTAGGATCATTTTACAAATTATTAGAAGAAATAACTTCACACAATACATTCAATTGCTCATGTATATCACCAAAGTGAGAAGCTAATTCATCTAACCTTTCCTCAATCCTATCAAAACGGTCGGAGGTTGCATTTGCTAGCTTTTCTATGGCTAAATCAAATTGATTAGAAAAATTTTCTACAGCTAGCTCCCAAGATGCATTAGAATCATTAGCTAATGGTTCATTTTCTAACTCCCAAGGTAGAGGTGTATTAGCTAACTTCTCTATTGCCAACTCCCAAGATGGTTTTGATTCATATTGGACACTTTCAGGTTGGTAATCATAAAAATTTGGAGAGTCACTATATACACATTGATTTTCCCAACCATAAGCAGGAGAATTGCTCCAATTAGCACTATATTGATCAAAATAAGGATTGTAATGCTCTAATTCATCATAATAAACCATATTTTGTACTTGCATACATGTATTAGTAGCATGATAACGTCCACACAAGTCACAAATCACATGATAAGAATTAAAAGCATTAACATTCCTTCTCTGCTCAATTTCATGCATAATTGTGTCCATTTGAACTTGTAACTTAATTACATCAAATTTTGCCTTTAAGCACCTTAAACCATCTTCAAAAGACATACATTCAGTAAATTCTTGGTTACCTCTGTTGAAGGAGCTTTGCACTTGATAACCATCCATTGCCAATCTTCCACTTCTCAAGCATTGTCCTCCAAATTGACCTACCCTTCTCATCACCTAAAATTGCTTTTAAACAACTTAAGAGCAAGATTAGTAAGAAGAATAGGTTATAAAACACATACACATAAAAACACTAAAATAACAGAAAATAACATTCACACTATAACTAATAACATGTCTAAACTAATAAAGTTGCTCTTCACACCGATATTGCCAAATCTTCCCCGGCAATGGCGCCAAAAACTTGACGGGTATTTTACATACGTGCAAGCTAAAAAATACCGAATTACACCCGTTCACTGCAAGTATACAGGTCAACTAGTAGTTTAGGGTATATATCGGGTTGATCCCACAGGGAAGAGTGAACAATTACCGGTATTACTAAAGTTTCTTTATTATTTAGACTATCAATTAATGATAAGAAATTTAACCTACTGCACTTATACAAGAAATTAACAAATAAAAGCTCCTTAGGTTGTGGTATCCCTAACTACTCATGCAAGTGTTATATTTGGATCATTGAATACTATATCTAGGCTAATTATGGTGTAATTTCCTAATGCATTTGAATCCTACTTTCGTAGTGAATCAATTATACTTATAACTAATCCATACCTATTTTCATGGTTATGAAATTAGCTACAAGTTCATTTCTTCAGTGAAATTACATGAAATAAATCACTAAAAATCACATAGGTGCACCTCTACTTTCGTGAGTGTACTCCCTATGTTTAGCACTTCTTGAACTAATGTTAAATCTCAATTTTCATTGCAGAAACAACACCTTAGATAATCACAATTAATGGTACCAGATTAATCATGATTTCAAGAGCTAAAGTGCTAAATAACTTGCTCAAATCATAGCAGTTAAATAGCCAAATAATAAACACTAACAATCATAGAAAGTTCAACCAAACCCAAGGCATAAACTTTAGAGACACATAAATAACACAAAATCCAGAACTTGCATATTAACTAAATTTGGAATCAAGTACAAAAGATAAAGAGTTGGAAAGGAATGTAACCCATGTCACTTGAGCTCATCACCTTGCCTTCTTCATCTCCATCTTAATCCTAGTCTAGCAATATACAAGAATGGATGAACTAACTAGCTAAACTAACCTACACTAAGGAAATGGAAGAACTACCTTTCTGCACTCTTCAAGCTTCTCCCGTATATCACTCTCTATTTTTCTGCTATGGACTCCAATCTCTTTTTTTGCAATGAATTTGGCTCTTTAATGATGAAAGGTGGTCAAGAAATGAGGATTACATCTCCCTTTTACAGCTGGGAATGTTTCTCACATGTATAGCATCCAATGTGAGTTGGTGGGGGTGAAATTGAGTTTTACGCGTACAGAGCAGCCTTTTCTGACCACAATCCGGCCAGGAATCCGGCCACAAATCCGGCCAAGTTCCGGCCGGATTGCTTCAGTAAAATCTGGATGCTACAGTGATCCGAGCTGCTACAGTGCCTCGAATCCGTATGGATCCGAGCTCGGGTCCACTAACCCAGAAACAGCCGAGGGTTCGGATGAATAGTGGATCCGAGTGTGGATCACTTGCTCTATTTTTGGCCCAACTTCAACCGATCTTTTCTTGATGTTAGAGGCTGAACCAGCTCATGCCTAAAACACGAAAGTTGTATCCTTTTAAGTTATCTTTCCAATGCATCAAGAATCACCTCATTTGGATCTGTGTAGGCTGAGATATGACTGAAATACCCTTGCCTGCTCCATGCCTTGTTCCAGTTTCGACCAATAGCAATTGACTCTGTACTTCGGCCTTTTGACCTGGAAAACCTTCAAACTGGATTCAGATGTCTTCACCAAAGTTGTAGATCTATCTCTTATCTTCAAATGGGTTCAAGAATCATCCCAATCCGATCATTGTAGATCAAGTTATAGCCGAAATACGAAAATGTGTCAAAACTGTCAAAATACACAAAATCCAAGTAAAAAGTGATAAAAACCTCATTTAATCACTTCAAAGTATTTTTCACCAATTATAGCCAAAATGATTCATTTTCTTCCAATAATATAACTAAAGTGACTAAAAATAATATAAAATGTCATACAATTATTACGTAAATTAGTCACTTATCAGCAGGAAAAGGGAAGAAATTGCAACTAAAATACGGAGAACATTTTAGCATACTCCAATGGATAGGAAATGTGGTTTATCGACTAGAGTTACCAGTTAGTTTATTTCGGATCCATGATATTTTTCATGTTTCTTTACTTAAGTAATATCACCCGGATCTGACTCAAATTTTGCTACCAGAAGATATTGAACTTGTGAGGACTCGTGTTTTATTTCTAAAATAATTATTTTTTTAATGATTATTTACCCTAGTATTAGTTAAATATATTATCGTTACAAGAATTTCTTTTAAGTTTCGCTTTATCGCGCGTGAATCGGAGGTTCGCGTATATCGAGCCGGAACGATTAAATGGAGACTTAAGACATTTATTTTAGACCACTAAGAATAAATAATAATAGTATTAAAGGAGTTACATTGGAGATTTAGTACACAAATGAAACAAAAACGAGAGAAAACGGATACGAAACGAGCGCGCGCGAACACTATTCCTAGTTGACTTTTGGAGGAATTTTGACCACAAATCACACAAGCTTCTCCAAGAAGCTTCATTCACCAACTCACTCTCTCTCTCCTCCCTCTCAAGCTCGACCGAAACACTCCCAAGGAAGAAGAAATTTCATCCCATTTCACTTCAAATCTTGCAACCTTTTCACTTCAAATCTTTCACACAACACCTAAACAACTTGGAGAGCAACTTAATCTTAGTGGAGGACATCTTTCTTGCGATTTTATTGGAGCTTTGGTGATCGAAAAATTCTAGTTCTTCAAGAGGTATAAGATACACTTCACCCTTTCCATTTAAAACAAGATCTATGGTTGGATTTGGAAGGGTTTGTAACCCAAAATCTTGATCTAGGTAGAGGACTTGAGAAAATTTATTTTCTTGCTCTTAAATGCTAGGCTAGCTGACTTGAGGAGAACATTAGGTAACTGCCTTAAGGATCTAATGTGCTATTTGTGTTGTTTGTGTGCCAAACTAGATGATATGGGTTAGAAAAGTGGAAAGAAAATCGAAGGAGAGCTACGCATGGACTTGGCCGAAATCTGTCCTGTTTTTGCCGTGCCTTTAGTTTAAATTTTTGATACTCAAATGACTTTGAAACTGATGTATATATGTTGTATATGGTGTGTAGAAAGTTTCTACCAAAAATTATTTGAATTGGCTGAGTAAAATTTGACTTTTGGGCAAGAACAAATCTGGAAAATCGTATAGCAGAGGTCCAATGGCAGTGTTCTTTGAATGAACATATCTCTGTGTACAAAAGTCGGAATTGAGTACCGTCAGTGGCATTCAAAGGTAGACATTCGTAGTTTTCTAACGATTGAAAATACACCTTCTATTTCAAACAAAGTCATCTGTAGTGATTGATCAAAGTCTCCTGTTCTGTTCTACTATTCTGCTCGAATGGCAGTGTGAAGCTGCAACTTGTGGCTTGAATTTGAACTACTTTCAACCTGATTTTTAAAATGACCTGTTCTGATGAATGTTAGCCTTGTAAATCTAGTTTTCAAAGCCACTAACCATTCTCAATTTCAAGTTGTATCAAGTGAGATATGGTCAAATTCCCGAACTGCACCAAAGCTAGAAAACCCTAATTTTGCTAGCCGACTGGCCTAGTTTGATTTGGGACATACTGTTTTGAAAATTTTGGGGGTCAATCACCTACCAAATATATATTAAATGTTTCTTGGACCTTAGTTTCACAAATAAACCAAAATGGGACTGAATTCATGGTGCAAAGTGTTTGAAAAGGGAAATAAAGCAAAAAGACAGATTTGCTTTGGGAAATTTTCTAAACTTTGGTAATTCTGTTAATCACCTTTTCGTACGGGTTTTTGTGTGAAATTTGATAGGGGAGTAGTATTCATATGGAAGTTAAATTTTACCAAATTTGGTGTCAATCTAAGACCATTTCGATATACAAATGATGTGCCAAATTTGTTCTTCAAATCTGAAAAATCAACCAAACATTCTTCATTTTGGGCCAACTTTAAGCTACTATATCCTTATGGTCAAAACTCCGAATTTAGTTCCATGTGTCCTGTTTGAAACTTTCTTAGGAATTCATATTGTGTTATAAATTTCAAAGGTTAGTTCACTTTCTGTGAATTTTGCCTAATTTCCAAAGTTTGCCGGAAAACATAGCTAAAACTGTCTTGTATGCTCAAATCAGCCACTTTGAGCTGAAATTTGAATGTTTTCCGCTTAGAATCTTGTAAAAGTGTTTTCTAGGAACTTTTAGTATTTTGCATCTAGTTTCCAACGAAATAAATTTTTCCAATTTTTGACCTACTGAGTGAAAGATCTGATTTTTCAAAGATTACCCCTTAAAACTGAATTTTTTCGATTGGTAAGGAAATGAGTTTTTGGAAACTCTTCCCTTTCCTTCGATGTTGATTGACCGTTTTAAACTTGATTTCCGTGGAGGAAAATCAATTTTTCTTGTATTATTAAATCCTACCTTTGAGTTTCGATTACCGAGTAACTAAGACTCTATTCATGACATTTTCTTAGTATTGTACAAGTATACAATCTTCCTTGTTAATAAGGGGTTTATAAACAATAGTGTGAGATAGCCAATTATTGTTTGCTCAGGTGCTCAAGGGAACCTTCAAGAGGATCTCGAAGCGAACGTCTAAAGGCTTGCTTGAGCACTTGCTCCCTTGTTTTGTGTGGTGAGTGTCAAGTGCATGATTTGTTGCAATTATGTGAAATGCTTCTTATGGATTGAATGGTTTATAAATGTTGAGTCAAGTGTGTACTTTCTCACACTCATTCTCTTTTAACTGATTGAACAACTGAACTGAACTGCTCTTGACTGAACTGTAACTGAATTGTGTGGATGTCATTGGAGTAAATCTCCTCGACTTATAACTGAATTGTATGGACATCGTTGAAGTGAATCTCCTCGACCTATAACTGAATTGAGGGACTCCCAAACTCATCGACTGACCTTGCGACTCGAGCTGGCAAGGGCTTGGTCGGGAAGGTTGGTGAACCATGAGAAAAACTGTAAGTTTGATCTATTGGAGAGATCTTATTTGGCCTACGCGAGTAGTAGCGCCTTTTATAGAAGTTCGAGCTCGGTGCGATGCATGGTGGATGGAACTGTGAAGTAAGTGGAGTTCTACGAATTTAAAATATCGACCAGATTGATGGAGTGTCATCGCGAGGAGGTAATTGAACGAGGCTTGGCGAAACAAGTGGAACCTAGTTCTTGAGAGCTCCCGTATCCTCCATGATTGTGTTTAATTGAAATTTGTGAATTACTTGAATGTTACCGTTTCATTTCTTGCCTAATGGCAATTACTACTTGAACTATGTGTTTTGCATGCTTTCTTGGCCTCACTGAGCGTTAGCTTGTCCCATTAGATTTGTTTTCCTTAACATGAATTGAAATGGAAGGAGTTATGCAGAAATCGACTTGAGGCACTTTTGTATTAAGATTTTCGATTGCATTCGACTAGACATATTTTGAAAGTTGTATATTTTAAAAAAATTGATGTATTTTGAAACTTGTGATGTAAGGTTGAATATTCATGTATGGAAATAACTTATTGCCTCTATTCCGACTTTTATTGTTAGTATTACACTTTAAACTTGAAATGAAATTGTACTGGATCCTAGCGAGAGTTGGACAGGCGTCCCGCCGATACCCTTTGGTTCGCCTTAGGGAGAAGTGGGAGCATCATAGTTGGTATCAGAGCACTAAGTTAGAGATCTATTCGAGAGATATAGTAGAGATTTTACCCTTAAGAACAGGAATGAGATAGTTCAGTTATACCTTAAGTGATATTTGAGCGAGTTAGTGACTTTAACTTTCTAACCCAAAAATTGTGGTTGTTTTGCAGGGATGGAGAATGAAAATGGGGAACCTGCTGTTAATGGTAATGGTCATGTTAATGGCCATGTGGTACCATCTAGGCCTATTTACTATCGAACTCTTGGTAGTAGAGCTCGTGTGCGTTACTCGCCATCTACTAGGGCCCCTCGATGTTCTTGTAGGGTGACGTACACGTACCTTAATGACCTGCTACTATCTCTTGACGATGAGCATCGGCAGTTGGTGAATACCAACCAAGCGCTATTGCAGGAGATTGAGGAGTTGAGCATTATGGTGAATGCTCAGAGTGTTAGGATTACTGAGTTAGGAAGGACTGTGGTAGGCAAGATGGTTGGGGATGAGACTGCTCGTGATGAGGTCCGAAGGGTTAGAACTCGTCTGACTAGAATAGGTGAGAAGGTCCGAGATCGGGTTTCTAGTATCCTGGCAGATACCACTATGATGATCGATGAGGTGATGGAGATTGTGCAGAGTCCAGTTCAGGAGGGCGCTGAGGAGGATCCGGAGGAGGACCCTGAGGAGGAGATTCCACCTGATAGCCCCTGAGGACTAGACTTAGAGTGATTGACCTTTTGACTTTTGTAATTAGAAATAGTTGGGGTGATGCTAGTGCAAAAATCATTGTATTTTGCTTGACTGTGTGGTCTACTTTTGAGGCACTTGATTTTACTTTAGTCGTGTATGACTAAAAGTACTTCTGTGGCATCTGTGTACTATATTTTTGTAACACCCCATGATTTGCTAATTGTATGGATTCTAAAGTGCTAATATATGTAAATTATTATTATTTCTGAAATTTTCATGATTGACTCTCATTTTAGTAATTTCGCGCGTAATTATCTTATTTCTTGCACTAGGCATAATTAGAATTATGGACGGACGAAAGAGCGGTCGAGAGACTAGGCAAGCCCAACCTCAAGGGGACAATCAGGGATCAGCAACTGGGCCAATCCAGGGACAAGAGAATGTAGAGGGTAACCAAGTGGTTACTGCCATTAATAGGATGACTGATATTCTTGAACGGTTAGCTGAGAAACAGGGCCCAGGGCCATTTAACCAAATTGGGGGCTAGGATAGAGGGGAAGATAGAGCCTTGGAAAGGTTTCTGAAATTTAACATGCCTAAGTTCATTGGGGAATCTGATCCTGAGGTAGCGAAAAACTGGTTGGAGAGGATGACCAACATATTCGCCGCCTTAGACTATACCGAAGATAGGCGAGTGAACTTTGCTGCTTTCCAATTTGAGAGAGTAACACGTGCTTGGTGGGACGTGATCAAGGGAAAGTGAGAGAGAGACCAAACCTCTTGGACTTGGAAAAATATCACGAGGGAGTTTAATGTGAAGTTTCTTCCGCCTCTGATTCAAGAGAAGTGGGAGGACGAATTTATAAAATTAAGACAAGGAAATCTTAACGTAGTCGAGTATGAAGGATAGTTCACTAAGTTTTTTAAGTACGCTCCGAAATTGGTGACTAATGAGTGGAAAAGAATAAGACGTTTTATACAAGCGCTTAATGTGGAGATTCAGGAGGGTCTGACAGTAGCCCAAATCTCTACGTTTACTGAAACTTTGGAGAAAGCGCAGAGAGTTGAGAGCGCAAGAATGCAAGTTAAGGACTTCCACAATAAGAAAAGGAACAACTCTAATTATACCTCTGGACAGGCTAGTAAGAGTACCCCACCTTCCAAGATGGGAAAGGGAACAGGAGGAGTAAGAACTGCAGGAGTTTCAAGAGGAGTTTTATCCAGAGGAGGTCGTAGTGGGCTCATTCAAGTGACAGGAGTGCCTTCTAGTGGCCCGGCCATAACTCCTTAAGTTAGTTGCGGCTACTGTAGCAAACCAAATCATTCGGAGAATGATTGTTGGAGAAAGTCAAGGAAATGTTTGTTATGTGGTAGTGTTGAGCACCAACTTGTGAATTTCCAAGTAAGCTGAAAGTAGGAGGTAGCACTCAAAGGCCAGAAAAGTCAACTTTCAAGCAAACTAGTGTTGGAGGGAGTTGACCAAAGGTACCTGCTAGGATTTACGTGTCGGACTATCAGCAGATTCCTGATGCTACTGAGGTGGTTGAAGGTACGATCCCTATTTTCCACCTCTAGCTAAGCTTTTAATTGATCCAAGTGCGATACATTCTTTTGTGAACCCTAATTTCATGAGTGAAATAGACTTGTAGCCAATTAAATTACCTTATGATTTGGAGGGTAGAATGCTTACTGGGGATCAAAGTTTAATCGCTAACTTGGTATATAAGAATTGTGAGATATAGGTTGGGGAACGAAAATTACTCGCCGATTTGATAGGTTTAGCAATTAAGGGATATGGTGTGATCTTAGGAATGGATTGGTTAGCCCGTTACAATGCCCAATTGAACTGTAAGACGAAAACTGTAGAATTGTACATCCCAGGAGAGGCCACCCTGAAACTAGATATAAGGGGCAGATTAGACTCATTTTCACTTTTCTCAGGAATTCGAGTTAGGAAAATATTAAGTAAGGGAACTCAGGGATATTTGACTTTTCTTATTAATACTCCTAGTGATAAAGTGAGATTAGAAAATATGCCTGTAGTAAAGGAGTATCCGGATGTCTTTCCTGAAGAGTTAGAGTGCTTACCCCTGGAAAGGGAGATAATTTTTAAGATTGATGTGACTCCAGGGGTAGCACCCATCTCTAAAACGCCGTATAGAATGGTTCCGACCGAATTGAAGGAGTTGAAACTATAATTACAAGATTTATTAGAACGGGGCTTTATAAAGGAAAGTGATTCACCGTGGAGAGCCCTGATATTGTTTGTTAAAAAGAAAGATGGGAGTCTGAGACTGTGTATAGACTATTGAGGTTTGAACGATGTTACCATTAAGAAGAAATACCCTTTGCCCCACATTGATGAATTGTTTGATCAATTACAAGGGACAGTAGTATTCTCGAAATTGGATCTTAGGCAGGGTTACTACTAGTTGAGGATTTTGAAAAAGGATATACTCAAAACTGCTTTTAACTCGAGGTACGGACATTTCGAGTTCGCAGTAATACCCTTTGGATTGACTAATGCGCCTGCGAATTTTATAGATTTGATGCATAGAATCTTTAACCTTATCTATATCAGTTTGTCGTAGTGTTCATCGATGATATATTGGTGTACTCTAAAACCTTGAAGGACCATGAGAAACATATGAAAATTAGTTTGCAAACCCTGAGAAAACATCAATTGTATGCTAAGTTTAGCAAGTGTGAGTTTTGGTTGAAAAAAGTGACATTCTTAGGTCATATAATTTCCAAGAACGGGATTAAAGTGGATCCAACCAAAATTGAAACAGTTGCAAAATGGAAGCAACCGGAAAATCCTATTGAAATTTGAAGTTTTATAGGGTTAGTAGGGTATTACCGGAAATTTATCAAAGATTTTTCTAAGATTGCTAGACCCATGACTGAGTTAATTAAGAAAAGTGGAAAGTTTATATGGAGTCCTAAGTGTGAAGAAAGTTTTCAAGAGTTGAAGAGATGTTTGACAAGAGTACCCGTACTAGTTTTGCCAAATGAAAAAGATAGTTTTGTGATCTATACAGATACTTCAAAGGAAGATTTGAGATGTGTATTGATGCAAAATAGTAAGGTAATAGCGTATGCCTCTAGGAAGCTAAAGTCTCACGAGAGGAATTACTCAACTCATGATTTAGACTTAGCGGCTGTGGTGTTTGCATTAAAGAAGTGGAGGCATTACCTCTATGGGGTAACATTTGAAGTTTTCACCGACCACAAAAGCCTTAAGTATTTGTTTTCCCAAAAAAAGCTAAATTTGAGACAATGTAGGTGGATGAAATTTCTGGAAGATTATGATTGCACGATCAAGTACCATCCAGGAAAAACCAACATAGTGGCCGACACTTTAAATCGTCAAGTGCAAGTGACAAGATTCATAATTAAAGAATTGCACTTGTTGGAAGAGATCAGTTAGTGGAACTCTCGACTTGAATCGAGAAAAGTGATCCTTGGGAATATCGTCATGAAATCCACTTTGTTAGAACGTATCAAGGAAACTCAGGAAAAGAATCCTGAAGTGCAACAGTGGTTGAAAAAAGTCAAAAAGGGAGAAAAGTCAAATTTTAATTTGGGAGTAAATGGTGTATTGAGGTTTCGGAACCGGATAGTGGTGCCAAAGGATGAAGGGATTAAGAAGGAAATTTTGGAAAAACCACACAGATCAAAGTATACGGTACATCCTGAAGGGAACAAAATGTACCAAAACTTGAAGAGTTTGTACAGGTGGGAGAGCATGAAAAAGAAAATTGCTCAATTTGTTCAGACCTGTCTAATTTACCACCAGGTTAAAACTGAACATCAGAAATCATCAGGTCTTTTGCAACCCTTAGAGATACCTGAGTGAAAATGGAAAAATATCACCATGGACTTTGTATCTGGATTACTTAGGACATAAAGAGATCATGACGCCATTTGGGTAATAGTGGATAGATTGACCAAATCGGCTCACTTTTTGCCGATAAGTATGAAATACTCACTGGAGAAGTTTGCGAAACTGTATTTGGATGAGATCATAAGATTAAACGGGATACCTGTAATTATTGTGTCCGATCGAGACCCTAGGTTTGTCTCGTAATTCTGGAAAAAGATACAAGAAGTGTTGGGACTAAGTTGAATTTTAGCACCACATATCATCCTCAGACCGATGGACAGTTTGAGAGGACGATCCAAATTCTTGAGGACATGTTGAGAACCTGTATTTTGGATTTTGGAAAAAGTTGGATTAAGTACTTAACTTTGGTAGAATTTGCTTATAACAATAGTTTCCACTTTTCCATTCAAATGGCTCTGTATGAAGCACTTTATGGTTGGAAGTATAGGTCTCCGATTTGTTGGGATGAAGTAGGTGAACCGAAAATCTTGGACCCAACTACAGTATCTTAGATTGAAGAAGCGAACGAAAAGTAAAGTTGGTACGCCAGAGAATTCAAACTGCACAGAGTCGCCAGAAGAGTTATGCAGATAACAGAAGGAAAGACTTAGAATTTGCAGTTGGAGATCAAGTTTTCCTTAAAATTACTCATCTGAAAGCGAGTTTGATGGCAGGAAGAGGAAAGAAGTTGCAACCGAGATTTGTAAGGCCTTATAGGGTTATCCAACACGTGGAAAACATAGCGTATAAATTGGAATTGCCACCGAGTCTGTCTCAGATTTATAATGTTTTCCACGTGTCCATACTCAAGAAATATCATCCAGATCCATCACATATCCTGCAACCAAAGAATGTTGAAATTGATGAAGCACTGACTTATGAGGAGAAACCGATAAAGTTTCTAGATACTAAGGTGAAAGAGTTGAGGAACAAGCGGATTCCATTGGTGAAAGTCCTATGGAGGAACCACGGACTGGAGGAAGCAACCTGGGAGGTTGAAAAAGAAATTCGAGAAAAGTATCCAGACTTGTTCTCAAATCAAGATATAATTTCGAGAACGAAATTTTCTTAAGGGGGAGAGGATGTGAGAACTCGTGTTTTATTTCTAAAATAATTATTTTTTTATGATTATTTATCCTAGTATTAGTTAAATATATTATCGTTACAAGAATTTCTTTTAAGTTTCGCTTTATCGCGCGCGAATCGGAGGTTTGCGTATATCGAGCCGAAACGGTTAAATGGAGACTTAAGAAATTTATTTTAGACCACTAAGAGTGAATAATAATAGTATTAAAGGAGTTACATTGGAGGTTTAGTACACAAGTAAAACAAAATCGAGAGAAAATGGATACGAAACGCGTGCGCGAACACTATTCCTAGTTGACTTTTGGAGGAATTTTGGCCACAAATCACACAAGCTTCTCCAAGAAGCTTCATTCACCAACTCACTCTCTCTCTCTCCTTGTGACAGCCCCACCTCCCCCTAAGGCAAACCAAAGGGTTCGGTGGACCGCCTGCCCAACTCTCGCCGAGATTCAGTCGTTCCTTAATCAAATCCGGAATACAACCAAAGGAATAACATACAACAATCCAAAACTTAAGTGAAACTTATATATAAATTGCTATCTCAAAAGGAAGTACAACCATCAAATGTACAAAGGTTCTCACTTCACCATACAACCAGCCCGTGCCAAGCACTAGGGCGAGAACCATTACAAAAACAAAGAGCTAGACCAAGCTAGTCTATACCAAGCTCTCATCCTTGCATGCCTTCCCCTGTTAAGGAAAACAATACTAAAGGGATGAGCTAAAAGGTCGGTGAGGTTCCGAACACATAATCAAATAATCAATCCAATACATTAAACATAGAGCATCAATAATTCAAGAAACATTTACCATGGAAAGCGATATTAACACATACATTAAAAGGATACGGGCTCACAAGGAGCCATAAATTCGTTCGTTCGTTTGTTCTCCTGACATTTCCTCTTATTCCTCCATTCTTTTGAAAAATGCATTTTGTAATTAAAACCCTCGTTCGTTCTTTCGTTTCATTCACCCCCTCCGGGACGTTGGCCAGGCTCCACCAACTTACAAGGTAATACTCGAGTATACCGACGTTCACACCCAGGGTCACCATATCGCCCGACCGAGTCCGCTTCTGGCTCGAGTCGATCGGTAACGAAGGGCAGGACCCAATTCAGCCAAAAGGGTTACATCATGCGCAACTAATGTATTAATCATTAAATCATTGAAAATTTCACGTTTCATTTAGGTCGAGTGCGATAAAGTACACGCTCGCCTAGAAAATTCGTTTTGGAAATCATTGGAAACATTTAACACATTCTCAAACAATAACAACAAGTCAAGAAGTCAAGGAAGATATAACAAACAAGGAACACTCACCTATTTACGCAAAATAATATCCAAAATATCCTTCCGGATAATACCGTCAGTCACCAATGAACCCTAATAGAATCAAAAGAATAAATTATGCTTCAACCATCAAAGATTTAAGTGATTCAAAGACAAGTCGAATACGTACTAGTACAAAATATAAATATGGTTTTGGGTAGTGAAAAGAGTACATTGAAACCAAAGGACCTAAGCAAAATAGTTGTAAAACTTAGACTCACTGGTAAAACTTTAAAATCGCTATTGAGCCAAAGTGGCAAAGAAAACGTAAATACCCTAGATGGTTCACATGGTATTCGCTCTCAAGCCTTATTCAAGTCGCAAGTATATCGACCTAGTTCTCGAGCGTAAATTTGGGCAGCACGCCCTTTGTATTTACCTATTTTTCAACCATTTATGGCTTCATTCTTTTCCTCAATCAAACCCAAAGTCATATACAGAATCATCTCATTTCAATAGCCATTCCATAGGCTCCAAGTCATACTAGTACAAAATCAAGTTAGGAGCATGTGCGGAAATGAAGGTTGAGTTGGAAAATAAAAGACAGATTTGACGTTGTTTTGCGTAACGGACACAACCGAAACTATGCTTATCGGATTGGGGTGAAATTTATACCGTTTCGAAACTAAGACAGAGGCCTATAACTTTTATGAAGGCTATTCAGTCCAGTTTACAATGTTTCTAGGTCAAATTTACCAAAACAACCCCAGATTTTTCCAATTCGAAGTTTACTGTGGCAGTCTTGATTCATTCAGTCATATCTCAGCATATACAACTCCAATTCAAGTGATTCTAAATCCATTTGAAAGCTAAGATACAAGGCTATAAGTCTTAAGAAGACATCGATAACCAAATCAGTAGTATTCTTGGTCAAAACAACTAATTACAGAAGCTGATTAGCATGTTCGGATAGAAACAGGGTAGCAGGGATATTTTGGTCTTTTCACAGGTTACGTTGCTCCAATTGAGCTGAACTTTTGCAGGCTACTATAAAATATCATTCTCTACAACTTTCCTGTTTTGGGCTAAGGCCAAATCGGTCTCTAACTAGGTGTAACAGTACCAGCAGAATTGGGAAAAAAATGAAATCCTAATCTGGAATTCATGCATTCAAGTGCTAATCTTCCACAAAACAACATCTAAAACAACTAAAAAATCACTAATCACCAATTAATTGAAGTAAAGAGAAGTTCTTGGAAAAATACCTTAAAACCCCAAGAAAGTTGGTAGATTAAAGCTTCCCTTTCCAAAACAACTCCACCAATCCTTCTTAATCCTTTCTAGCAATAAGTTTTATGGAGTAATTTAAGATGCTAATGGTTGGAACTCAAGATTGGGCAAGAAATTGAAGATGCAAGATGAAAGGTTTTGCTTGATGTTTCCTCTCCAAGGTTCGGCCAAAGCAAGCAATAAAATGGAGAAATTTGGTCAATTTTGAGTTTTAGTAAAGTAAAAAGGTCTTGGTCAAAGTCCAACACTTTTGATTAGCCAATCACAATTAAGCTTAGGAATTTCATGGAACCTTTAGGAAGTCTAGCAATTTGTGATTAACCAAAAGTCACACTATGACCCCAACTTCTTTTAATCTTTACAATTAACTCCAATGAGTTGTCAAAAATAAACCGCATTTACCGCACTAGCGGGTCCCACATCCATAATACACTTCAAAATTAACGTGGACTAACTTGTACCAAGAAAATGATTTGAAAACTATATTCCCTTACAAAAATGTATAGGAAATTAATATATTGAAGGAAAATATAAAAATGGAAGCAAAGAAATAAAATAATACTAAGAAAATGTGAAAATTTTTGGGTTCTCACACTCCTCCCTCTCAAGCCCGGCCGAAACACTCCCAAGGAAGAAGAAGAAAGTTCATCCCATTTCACTTCCATTCTTGCAAACTTTTCACTTCAAATCTTTCACACAACACCTAAACAACTTGGAGAGTAACTTAATCTCGGTGGAGGACATCTTTCTTGCGGTTTTCTTGGAGCTTTGGTGACCGAAAAATTCTGGTTCTTCAAGAGGTGTAAGATATACTTCACCCTTTCCATTTAAAACAAGATGTATGGTTGGATTTGCAAGGGTTTGTAACCCAAAACTTGATCTAGGTAGAGGATGTGAGGACCTGAAATTTTCTTATTTTATTTTATTTTACTAGCTTAATTAATTATTTACTCACACGTTATTTTTGAATATTTTATTTCAACCTTTTATTGCTCAAATACATGGAATTATAGCTCACATGTATTTTAAAAATGACTTGATTCCAAAAGTTATTATTTTGAAATCTCGTTAAGTGAGAATAGTGAATACGTGTTTGGAAACTATAGCCGATTTGAGAGTACAATGAGTTTGAAAAATTGGAGACTTGTACATTAGCCTTAAAATAGATATTTTTATGTTTAAGTGCTCAAGTGATAGTTAGTTATACTATCGTTATAAGAATTTCTTGGAAAATTCATTTTATCGCGCACAAATCGGAAGTACACGTTTTCACGCGCGCGATTAATTAAGGGACCTTAGAACTTTATTTTTAGACCATTAAGAGTGAATAATAATAGTATGAATATAAGTGCATTAGAGGTTTAGTGCATAAGTGAAACAAACCAGAGCGGAAACGAGCACGAAACGCGCGCGTATGTGCATTAATGAAGAGTTGACTTTTGTGCACCAAGCCCCAACAACCAAGCTTACTCTAGAAGCTAATCATATCAGATTTTTTCACTCTCTCTCACCCCTCAAGCTGGCTAAACTCCCTAAGGAGAAGAAGGAACCAAAAGCTTCACTCACTCCATTTTCTTGCTCCAAATCACTTCAAAATTTACACCCAACTTGTTATCCACTTGGAGATTCACTTAGGCAAGGAGAAGAGCTTCATTTCCACAATTTCTTGGAGTTTTCTTGTGGCCAAAAATCTGACCTTTAGCATCTAAGAAGGTATATGACGATCAAGCCCTTAAATCTTGTCTTATGGAAGTAGTAAAGCACATATAAGCTCATGCATGCATGTGGGTAGCTTGTTTATGTTGGAAAAATTGTTGTGTGAGCTCTATGAACTCCCACTTGGATTGGATGGACTGATTTGATGAATGATGATGCTATTAATGTTGGTTTAGTGCTTAAATTAGTGGATTAATGTTGGGTTGTTGGTAGAAATTCAAGGAAGGTGCAATGAACAAAAGTGACCGTTTTACCCCTGCCATGTTCGTGCACTTTGGTACGAAATTTTGAGATTCTAATGACTTGTTTGTGATGTATAAAATGTTATATGAATGGTGTAGAAAGTTTCATTGAAAAATAACATGATTTGGTTGGTCAATTGTAGTGATTTCAAAGGTTTAGCAAAACTGGAAAATTTTCTTGGATTGCCCAGGCAGTCCTTTTCTTTCGGCCATAACTTTTTACTCCGATATCAAAATCGAGTGCTGTTTATGGCACTAGAAACTAGACATTCTCAACTTTCCA
Source organism: Coffea eugenioides (assembly GCF_003713205.1). Lineage (NCBI taxonomy): Eukaryota > Viridiplantae > Streptophyta > Magnoliopsida > Gentianales > Rubiaceae > Coffea > Coffea eugenioides. Next base: position 26,233,648 of record NC_040045.1, on the reverse strand, counting down.
ATGGTATAAAATTCACGTCCTGATTCCATATGAGTAATCTGTACCAACCGTTTGAACTTAGATGCCCTGTTTCATTAGTTCCCTGGAAGGCAGAACATGAACTACAACTTGAGGCTCCAATGTGGACTAGTTGTGGACAGATTTTGAAAATGATTTCTTCTGAGAAATTGTAGCTTTATGAATTTTTTTTCCAACGCCACCAACCATGTCTAATTCCGAGTTGAATTGAGTGATTTGTGGCCGTATTTCGAAACTGACTTCTTGAAGGAAAACCCTCCTTTTGGGCAGAATTGTTACTAAACTTGACTGAGACTTGTTAATTCGAGATTCTTAGTGTTAATCATCTACCAAATCTATATTGGAATGTTTATTAGACCTTGTCTACACTAATGAATCATGTTTGAGGAAATTTTCTCGGCCAAATGCTTGAAAACGAAAAACGGAAGTCCGAGGCAGATTTGCCTTGGAACTTCTTGGAACTTTAGTGGTTTCGTTAACCAAACTTCCCGAATGAATTTTCCTATAATATTTGGTAGAGGAATGGCCCTTATATGGTAGTTTAATAATACTAATTTTGGTGCCATTCCGAGTCCATTTCGATACTCGAACAAAATCCCAAAGTTGGTACTTTAAACCTGAAAATTTCATAATTGTCTCAAATTTTCAGCAACTTTGAGCTACTATATCTTGGTGCTCAAAACTCCGATTCTTGTTCCGTTTATTTTGTCTTAAACTTGGATTGCAACTCTAATAGATTTTCAAATTTCAGAGGTTAGTTCAAATCAAGTGAATTTTTTCGAATTTTCAAAGTTGGCCAAAAATCGACCTAAACCTGTCTCAAGTGCCCCAAAACAGCAACTTTGAGCTAAATTTTGAGTACTTTTCGTTTGGAATCATGGAAAAGTGTATTCTATGAACTTTTAGTACTTTGGAAGTAGTTTCCAACGGTACCAAAATTTCCTATTTTGGACTCATAGAGAGTGAGATATGATTTTTCAAAGTTTACTTACCGAATCTGAAATTTTCGAACTTAAAGGAAATTGAGGGTTTCGAACTCTTCATTTTCCTCCGATATTGCTAGACCGTTTTACACTTGATTTCAAAGGCGAAAATCAGATTTATCTTGTGTTTTTGAAACCCACTTCCGAGCCTCGATTATGAATAATTAAGGCTCAATTCATGAATTCTCCTTAGATTGTACACTAGTACAACCTTCTTTGATAAGTAGGGGTTCTAAGTGATAGTGTATAATAATTGATGGTTATTTGCTCAGGCGCTCAAGGAGACCTTTAAGAGGAACTCGAAGTGGACGCCTAAACACTTGTTTGAATACTTACTCACTTATTTTGAATAGGTGAGTGTTCCATATAGGAGTACGTAATTTGAATAAGTCTATGACATGCTTATCCCATAGTCATTAAGTGTTAAGTGCTACATGTTAAATATTTACCACACTCATGCATATCTAAGTAAGGTATACTTGAATTACTAGATATAAAATGCTTGAAAAGCATATTTACATGACTACTTGATTTACTCGACATGAAATACTTGAATTGCATATTCATGTGATGTGTTTAAATGATTAATTATGCTATGGCTGCATAAGTCGGCTGGAGTGAACCTCCTCGACTCTTAAGTGGTAAAGTGAGAAACGGCCAATAGCGGCCTATTAAAATGACTAATGTCTACCAATTAACCGTGATTATTACCGTTAACCGTCAATCGTTAACCATTTACCGTAATTACTTACCGTTTTCCTATCTACTTGATTACCTGATACTTGATTACTTGATTACCGTAAATTACATGTTCACATGAAATTATCAAATATTGCTTACATGTTTATGTGTTAATTGTTGCTAGTAATTGCTCATATGAAATTTTCACCATTTTAAGGCGAGTGTGTACTTTATCTCACTCGACCTACCAAAAGAATAAATTTCTACCGTTCGCCAAGTTATTTGATTACTTGTGCATGATGTAAGTTCTAAACTGAACTTGGGTCCTGCCCTTGGTTTACTGACCTACTCGAGCCAGGACTGGACTCGGTCGGGGTAGGTTGGAACCCTGGGCCACCGTTTCGGTATACTTGAATACTACCACTGGAGGGATAAGGTGATGGCCAGACAAATCGAGGGAATCCAAAAGTTATAAAGTGCAGATGACCGACATGGTTCCACTGGAACACCGTATCCTTCAATGTGTATTTATTTTGTATAGAAATAACTATTTCATGCAAATGTACTAACGTGCAAATCTTGTGTCATACATGTGACATGTTCAAATTACTCGTACCATGATAATTGTCTCATGTTAATGTGTTATACCTGTGACATGTTCAAATTACTCGCACCATGATAATTGTCTCATGTTAATGTGTCATACCTATGATATGCTCAAAGTACTCGTATAATGATAATTGTCTCATGTTCATGAGCCAACGTGCAACCCTGAACTATACATGTGGTATGCTCAATTACTTGATTTATTAGAACTGCTAGAGTGTCTTGAAATCTCATTGGGCTGTGTAGCTCATTCCACGTTTTTGTTTTCCTTAACAGGGTTCAAGACTGAAAGTACTCGTGAATAGTACTAGATTATTTTCTTTTGAAGACCATAAGTTGTATTAAAATGGATGGTTGTAGTACATATTCTTGTAAATTGTATTAAGCTTGAAAGTTAAGTATTTGTAAGCACGCATATTTTGGAGTACTTTAATGATATGTTGAAGTTATTCAAAATATTTCGAGCTTTTGAATTGTAGATTGTAGTGAGTCCTGGCGAGAGTTGGGCAGGCGTCCCGCGGATACCCTTTGGTTCGCCTTAGGGAGAAGTGGGGGCGTCACAGAGAACTTGAGGAAATTTATTTTCTTGCTCTTAAATGTTAGGCTAGTTGACTTGAGGAGAACATTAGGTAGCTGCCTTGAGGATCTAATGTGTCATTTGTGTTGTTTATGTGCTAAACTAGACGATATGGGTTAGAAAAGTGGAAGGAAAATAGAAGGAGAGCTGTGCATGGATTTGACCAAAATCTGTCCTGTTTTGGCCGTGCCTTTAGTTCAAATTTTTTATGCTCAAATGAATTTGAAACTGATGTATATATATTGTGTATGGTGTGTAGAAAGTTTCTACCAAAAATTATTTGAATTGGTTGAGTAAAATTTGAGTTTTGGGCAAGAACAAATCTGGAAAATCGTATAGCAGAGGTTCAATGGCAGTCTTCTTTGAATGAACATATCTCTATCTACAGAAGTCAGAATTGAGTGCTATCAATGGCATTCAAAACTAGACATCTGTAGTTTTCTAACGGTGTAAAATTCACCTTCTAATTCAAACCGAGGCATCTGTAGTGACTGATCAAAATCTCCTGTTCTATTCTGCTATTTTGATCGAATGACAGTGTGAAGCTGCAACTTGTGGCTTGAATTTGAACTACTTGCAACCTGATTTTTAAAACGACCTATTTTGATGAAAGTTAGCCTTATGAATCTAGTTTTCAACGCCACTGACCATTCTCAATTTCAAATTGTATCAAGTGAGATATGGTCTAATTCCTAAACTGCACCAAAGCTGGAAAACCCAAATTTTGCTAGCCGACTGGCCTAGTTTGACTTAGGACATGTTGTTTTGAAAATTTTGGGTGTCAATCACCTACCACATATATATTAAATGTTTCTTGGACCTTAGTTTCACAAATGAACCAAAATGGGGCTGATTTCATGGTGTAAAGTGTTTGAAAAAGGAAATAAAGCAAAAAGACAGATTTACTTTGGGAAATTTCCTAAACTTTGGTAATTTTGTTAATCACCTTTTCGTATGAGTTTTTGAGTGAAATTTGATAGGAGAGTAGTACTCATATGGAAGTTGAATTGTACCAATTTTGGTGTCAATCTAAGACCATTTCGATATACAAATGATGTGCCAAAGTTGTTCTTCAAATCTGAAAAATTAACCAAACATTCTTCATTTTGGGCCAACTTTAACCTACTATATCTTTTTGCTCAAAACTCTGAATTTAGTTCCATGTGTCCTGTTTGAAACTTTGTTAGGAACTCATACTGTGTTACAAATTTCAAAAGCTAGTTTACTTTTTGTGAATTTTACCAAATTTTCAAAATTTGCTAAAAAACATGGCTAAAACTGTCTTGTATGCTCAAATCAGCCATTTTGAATTGAAATTTGAATGTCTTCCGCTTAGAATCTTGAAAAGTGTCTTCTGAGAACTTTTAGTTGTTTAGATCTAGTTTCCAACGGTACAAAGTTTTTCAATTTTAGACCTACTGAGTGAAAGATCTGGTTTTTCAAAGATTACCCCTTAAAACTGAATTTTTTCGATTGGTAAGGAAATGAGTTTTTGGAAACTCTTCCATTTCCTTCGATGTTGATTGACCGTTTTAAACTTAATTGGCATGGAGGAAAATCAGTTTTCCTTGTATTATTAAACCCCACCTTTGAGTTTCAATTATCGAGTAACTAAGGCTCCTTTCATGACATTTTCTTAGTATTGTACAAGTGTACAATCTTCCTTGTTAACAAGGGTGTATATCTCAGTCCATAACTTTTGATGATTACAAAATAATTGGATGTTACTAATATTCTTTGAAGAGATTGTTTCAGGAATTGGAACAAAAACAAGGTCAAAGACTTGAAACCAAAACAGGATCAAAGATTGACAAATTGCTGAAATAACTGTCGGACGCACAAAAGGACCATATCGGACGGCCGACAACCATTGAGTAACTTCGGACGCATGAAGAACTCACACTCGGACGTCTGAAAATAATAAGCTAAGTCTTCTTTGATCACTGACCTCGATCGGACGCTGAATATGTCTCCACCGGATGTCCGATAGAAACAAGATGATTTCTCAAATCTCTTTGTTTGCTGTCGGACGCACAAAGAGCTTGCACCGGACGTCCGATAGAATTGAAGAAAATTTTTCAAACTCACTGCTTGCTGTCGGACGCAAAAAACAGGAGTACCGGACGTTCGACACTTCCAACGGCTAGTTGACTGTTCAGCTACTTTCTATCCGTTGGAAGCATTAATGAAGCACTTTCATGGTCTCCTATAAATAGAGCATGATCAGATATTTCAAATAACTTTTGCACACTGAATATACAAAAGATCCAGAGTGATTTTAGTGAGAAAATACTCTTCAAGGAAGATTTGTAGTCTTAGTGGTGTGAGGTTCATTGTAAACTTTTCATTTGTGAGTGAATCTTTCATGAGTGTAGCTCTGTGAGGGTTGTCTTGAGGGATAGTAAAATTTTGTAGTTTGACCGAGTGGAGTTCGGGGTAAGAAGGAGGTGAACCTTCATTTGTACACAAGAGTGATTGTAATTCATCAACTTGAAGAAACTTGTTTGAATTAATCTACAAGCTCAAGAGGAGTTGGGTAGTTAATTGGTTTGCAATTCTTTCCTTTTTATTTACTTATTGTTACGTTTGTGATCTTTACATTGTTTATCTCTTCTACTTGGTTGTTTTCGATCCTTACAATTGGTATCAGAGCTTGGTCTCCTAAAGATTAAGCTCAAGCGGCTTAGGAGTAAAAATGACAACCAATAATGCCATATTTTTTGAAGGACATTCTGTCATTAGACCACCTATGTTTAATGGGTCAAATTATGTGAGTTGGAAAGAAAGAATGATTATATTTTTGCAATCAATTGATATTGAATTGTGGTTTATTATTAGTGAAGGTCCATATGTTACCTCTCTTATAGATGAAAATACTCATAGATTTAGACCAAAAACAAGAAGTGAACTGACTGTTACGGATAGAGCTCATCTCACCTTAAATGCAAAAGCCATGAATGTGTTATATTGTGCTTTAGACTCAAATGAATCTATTAGAGTCAAGGGTTGCATGTCAGCTAAAGAAATTTGGGACAAATTGAAAGAAATTCATGAAGGTAGTGAGAATGTTAGAGAACAAAAGAAATCTATTCTGGTTACTAAGTATGAATCGTTCAAGATGGAACCTCATGAAAATGTTGATAAGATGTATTGTAGATTCAATGACCTCATTAAGGATTTAGAGGTACTGGAAAAGGAATACTCTCTAGGTGAGAAAAACAAAAAAATTCTGAATGCTTTATCCAATGATTGGGAAAATAAAGTGACTGCTATTGAGGAGGCTAAAGATTTGAATACTATGCCTATTGAATCACTTATTAATTCTCTAACATCTTATGAAGTGAAACTTAAGTTCAAAGTGCAAGAAGAAGAGGATACGAAAGTAAGAAGGAGCATTGCTCTAAAAGCATCTCAAGATGAAGATGATTCTGCCTCCCTAGATGAAGAAGATACGAAATATGAATATAGTGATTTAGCTCTCATCACAAATAGTTTCAAGAGAATTCTCAACAAACGAAGGTTCAGAAAAGGAGGAAACAGTAACTCATTCCCAAATCAGTTCAGTAATACAAGAAACAAATGGAAGCAAGAATTCAATAAAAAGCAAACTGATAAATGCTTCGAGTGCGGCCATCCTAGACACTACATGAGTGAGTGTCCAATGAAGAAGAGGAAAGGTGAAAGAAAACCAAGATTCAACAACTTCCAGTTCACATGGAATAAATGCAACTCTGATGGTGAAATTGAAGAGGAAGAATAATCTGCTCAATTGGCTTTTATGGTCATTGGAGATAATGAGGTAACATCTTCTAACTCTCAATTTGAAAGTGATGATGAAACTGATGATGATCTTGAATCTTTCATTATAAAATTGCATGATAGTTTGAAAGAATTTTATGCTAGAAACAAGGAATTAAAACATAAAATTGGCTTTCTTCTTCAGGACAATGCACGTTTTTTTCAAGAAAATAAAAAACTGAAAACTGAAAGTTATTTCTTAAAAAAGAGTGAGACTGTTTTACACTTTGAACTTGATAGAAAAATAAGACTTTGTGAAATGTTCAAAAATGAACAAGGGAGTTTGAAAAAAAGAATGGATGATCTTAATCAGTTGCTTCAACATAAGAAACACAACTTCTTTCAAAGGATTGATACAAAATCTCATTTTGACATACATGGAAAAAGGTTAAATTCTAGTGCAAATGAATTTACCATTCACAGAAGAAGGCAAGTTAGATTTGTTAAACCTGTTCATGTAAATAATCCTTTGGTTATGTGTAATTTTTGTTGTCAAAAAGGTCACATGAAAAGTGATTATTATGTGAGAAAGAACATGAGAAGAGGCATGAAATGCATGTGGATAGTTACACATGATAACTCTAACAAGTAGGAGACATTGGTAAGATTGATGAGATTCTTGTTCATAATTTTTTTTGTAATTCTCTTTTGATGTTTCTAATGCTTTGAACTAAGTTTTTCTTGATATTTTTGAATATTACTGAATTTGTATGATGTCAAAAAGGGGGAGAAAAGAACAATTCTGATCTAATGATGATTTGCTTTGGTATCAGAACAATTTTGATTTGCTATGTTAAACTCTCTGTGATATGTTGGTATTTCTTGTGGTATCAAGTCTCTGTGATATATTGATATGTTGGTGATTGCTGAATTCTGGTATCATTTCTCTATTTTTGTTTGGAATATTGAATTCTCTACTATTGTTGCTAGATTGCGGTATGAGATTTTTACTCTCATCTTATGATGACAAAAAGGGGGAGAAATGGATGCTATGTGTAAGAGGGAGTTATTCTGAGATTATAAGTTTGGATGCAATAAGTGAGGGGGAGCTTTTGCTCATATGCTCAATTTTTTTTCTTTCCTCCATCCATTGTTTTGTCATCATCAAAAAGGGGGAGATTGTATATCTCAATCCATAACTTTTGATGATTACAAAATAATTGGATGTTACTAATATTCTTTGAAGAGATTGTTTCAGGAATTGGAACAAAAACAAGGTCAAAAACTTGAAGCCAAAACAGGATCAAAGATTGACAAATTGCTGAAATAGCTGTCGCACGCACAAAAGGACAATATCGGATGGCCGACAACCATTGAGTAACTTTGGACGCATGAAGAATTCACACTCGGACGTCCGAAGATAATAAGCCAAGTCTTCTTTGATCACTGATCTCGATTGGACGCTGAATATATCTCCACCGGACGTTTGACAGAAACAAGATGATTTCTCAAATCTCTTTGTTTGCTGTCGGACGCACAAAGAGCTTGCACCGGACGTCCGACACTCCCAACGGCTAGTTGACTGTTCAGCTACTTTCTATCCGTTGGAAGCATTAATGAAGCACTTTCTTGGTCTCCTATAAATAGAGCATGGTCAGATATTTCAAATAACTTTTGCACACTGAAGATACAAAAGATCCAGAGTGATTTTAGTAAGAAAATACTCTTCAAGAAAGATTTGTAGTCTTAGTGGTGTGAGGTTCATTGTAAGCTTTTCATTTGTGAGTGAATCTTTCATGAGTGTAGCTCTATGAGGGTTGTCTTAAGGGATAGTAAAACTTTCTAATTTGACCGAGTGGAGTTCGGGGCAAGGAGGAGGTGAACCTTCATTTGTACACAAGGGTGATTGTAATTCATCAACTTGAAGAAGTTTGTTTGAATTAATCTACAAGCTCAAGAGGAGTTGGGTAGTTAATTGGTTTGCAATTCTTTTCTTTTTATTTACTTATTGTTACGTTTGTGATCTTTACATTGTTTACCTCTTCTACTTGGTTGTCTTCGATCCTTACAAAGGGATTTATAAGCAATAGTGTGCGATAGCCAATTATTATTTGTTCAAGCGCTCAAGGGGACCTTCAAGAGGATCTCGAAGCGGACGCCTAAAGGCTTGCTTGAGCACTTGCTCCCTTGTTTTGTGTGGTGAATGTCAAGTACATGATTTGTTGCAATTATGTGAATTGCTTCTTATGGATTGAATGGTTTATAAATGTTGATCACACTCGTTCTCTTTTAACTGATTGAACAACTGAACTAAACTGCTCTTGACTGAACTGTAACTGAATTGTATGGATCTTATTGGAGTGAATCTCATCGACTTATAACTGAATTGTATGAACATCATTGGAGTGAATCTTCTCGACCTATAACTGAACTGGGGGACACCCAAACTCATCGGCCGACCTTTCGACTCGAGCCGGCAAGGGCTTGGTCGGGAAGATTTGTGAGCCATGAGAAAAACTGTAAGTTTGATCTATTGGAGAGATCTCGCTTGGCCTACTCGAGTAGTAACCCCTTTTATAGAAGTTCGGGCTCAGTGCGGTGCATGGTGGACGGAACTGTGAAATAAGTGGAGTCCTACGGACTTAAAATACCGACCCGATTGACGGAGTGTCATCGCGGAGAGGTAATTGAACGAGGTTTGGCGAAATAAGTGGAACCTAACTCAATTAGAGCTCCTGTATCGTCCATAATTGTGTTTAATTGAAATTTGTGAATTACTTGAATGTTACCGTTTCATTTCTTGTCTAATTACAATTGCTACTTAAACTATGTGTTTTGCATGCTTTCTTGGCTTCATTGAGCGTTAGCTCATCCCATTAGATTTGTTTTCCTTAACAGGAACCGAAATGGAAGGAGTTATGGAGAATCCGACTTGAGGCACTTTTGTATTAGGATTTTCGATTGTATTCGACTAGACATATTTTGAAAGTTGTATATTTTGGAAAAATTGATGTATTTTGAAACTTATGATGTAAGGTTGAATATTCATGTATGGAAATAACTTATTGCCTCTATTCCGACTTTTATTGTTAGTATTACACTTTAAGCTTGAAATGAAATTGTACTAAGTCCTGGCGAGAGTTAGGCAAGCGTCCCGCCGATATCCTTTAGTTTGCCTTAGGAAGAAGTGGGGGTGTTACAGAACTGGACAATTCTTTAGCCTGTGAGGAACGACCCATTCGAGTACTGGATAGGAAGGTGAAGGACTTGAAAAATAAGCAGATTCCACTGATTAAGATTCTATGGAAACACCATGAGGTGGAGGAGGTAACCTGGGAGCTGGAGAAAAACATGCAAGAGAAGTACTCTAAGCTATTGACGAATAAAGGTATGAATTTCGAGGTCGAAATTCTTTTAAGGGGGAGAGAGTGCGAGGACTTGAAAAATTCTTCATATTTCCTTAAAAATTCTCTTTTATTTTGAATCAATTACTTTATAATAGTTTTACTACTCATTTACTCCCTCAATAGTTGGAATAAATAATAGAATTAAGAGTTTTCCCTTTACTTTTATAGTTAGAGTAAACTAGGATTTTTGCGTATTTTGGTAGTGTGATTAATTGGTAAGGAGTGGGTACTAAATTTGGTGGTTAAGAGTGAGTTTTATATAAGAGAAAGTGTGTTATTAGAAGTGCTATTAATAAATTAGTGAACTATTAGTCAAAACACAAGTACGTGAGAATTGAGGAAAAATAGCTTGAACCGACGTGCACCGTTTGCTATCGAGTGAGTACACCACTTGAACACTACTTTATTACCTTAATTTCCTTACTTTTATTTCAGCAAAATTAGCCCCAAAATATCCTTCAAGGCAGCCGAAATTTTGGACTAAATAAAAGGGGAGAAAAGAAAAAATTTTGAGATTTAACCATGAAGCGACATTTGGCGGAAATCAAACCAACTTTGACTAACCAAATTTCCTTCCTTCTTATCTTCAAATTAGCTTCTTTTCTCCTTCATTTTTTTCTTGTTGGCCGAGAGTGAGGAGAGGAAAAAGAGAGGAGAAAGTTTGCAACTCTAACCTTGAATCCATCTTTATTTGAGTGAAATCAACAAAACCAAACCGATTAAACTTGCCTATTGGTGCTTGGAAAACTTGGTGTGGTGAAATTTTTGGAAGATAGTGGTTTGTTTCTCACTTGTAAGAAGTTTTTGGAAGGTATAAGGCTTAAACTTCCTTTTCTCTTGCTTGATCTTGCTAATTTTGGTATAGAAGCTTTTAATCTTGACTTGCTATAGTTGATTTTCTAGTTTTTGATGGTGTAGTAGAATTTTCAGTTAGGGTTTGCCTTTATTAGTTTTGATTAATGTTATTTAACTAGTAAATGATGTTATTGAGCTTGGAAATGGAACTTGTGAAGTGATTCATGGGCTTGAGTGTGACTTTGTAGAGTTAAAAGTTGAATTTCCAGCAATTGGTAGTGAATTTCAGTTCTGCCCTGTTTTTAGTATCAACTTGGGTTGCGAATTTCTCTATGTTTTAGACTGAATCACCTTTTGGACAAAACATGAAAGTTATAGGGTTTTGAGTTAACTTTCAACCTGCAAAATTTCAGATCAATCGGATCATTTAGCTTAGGATTTAGCCAAAGCACTCCTGACTACATAAAAAACTCAAATTTTTCCTAACCTGTTTTTCATGTGCTTCTGACCATCCCTTTTTGACCTTGAACATATGAGAACTGAGTGACGATGTCTTCATAGGAAATGTAAGTTTATATCTTAGCTTTGAAACGCCATAAAATTTACCCTGATCCGATATCTCTAACTGCAGTTATGATCAAAACACCAAAGGATGACAAATCTGCCACTTCTAATTTCTTCTTTAAAACTGGTTTCCAGCTTTGATCTTGATGGTTTCATTGCTAGAATTGACTTGTATTTGGATGATATTGAGCCTAGTTGAAGAACTATTTTGTTAAGATTACTTATGTGTTGAATTTGGGCTGAATTGAGGAAAATAATGAAGTCATAAGTGGCTGAAAAATAGCGAAATACAAAGGGTATGCTGCCCAAATTTTCACTCAAGGGTTAGGCGAGTGAACTTGAGACTTGAGCGACGATTTGAAGTCGAAGTGAATTTGGATTGTTTATGGTAGTCAAGTTACCGTTAGTAGAGGTATATGAGCTAAATTTGGCCAAAAGTCGTACCCTTTAAAAGGTGAAGGCAGCGATCAATAGAAATACGTTTTCTTCGTCTTTTAGACTCAAATGCTAATTCCAAAGTTTTAATCGCTTCTTTAGCAACACCAAAAGAGCTAGCATGAATTTTCTAGAGTTTGATAAGTAACATGAATACTACCTAAATGAGTTTCAGTTACTTGATTTTCTTTAAGTGAAACTCTTAAGTTTCGAACCCTAGTTGATTTCAAACTCTTAAATGATGTTTTATCGTTTATTTGGACTTCAAATAAGGAGTTGTACCTGAGCGTGATTCTAAGAAGCACCAATTCTTTGGTGAGTGCTTCCAAATACCTGATTGAACTTGACACTTGTTTTAAATGCTTGACCAACGTGGTCGGATCAGATTTGATTGATTTGTCGGACAAGAGTGTATTTTATCACACTTGTCCTAATGTGATATATTCTTGTTCATTGGTTGCAATTGACTTGATATACATGCATATGATTCGCATCCTGTCTTGAATTCCAGAAATCCTGTGGCTAGTTAATCGAGTCGAACCGGCAAGAGCCTGGTCAATTAGATAACGAACCCTAGGTCTCTAGTTTTGTCGAGTGGAGTAATATCTCCTCGACTAATCGGTATACTCGAGTATTATCACACGTGTTTATCTGGATGTTCGGGCCCGGTAAAGGGGTTTGTAAGTCCCAAAGACAACCAAGAGGGGGGGGTGAATTGGGTTATTCAAGATCTTAATCAGATTTAGACAATTTTTGCTAAATGAAAATTTTCTTCTTTTCTAGTAATGATCAACCAAGTAGAGTAGAAGACAAGAGCTATATTGATCAGAAACACAAGTATAAACAAGCAATGAGAATTTTATTAAACAGAAAAGTAAATTTGGGGAATCAAACCAAGTGTCTACCAAGCTATTCTCAAACTTGAAGACCACACACTAGGAAGAGCAACTTCTCTTTGATGGAAGACGATCAACTAGATGTACAATGGAGGGAGCACTTCTTCCTTGCCCCAAGCCTCACTTAGTCAAGCTAAGAAGTTTTACAATCACTCAGAAAACCCTCAACAAAGCTACACTAAAGATCCTTTCAATCACAAAAGAAATGCTCACCAGAAATTCACACCACTTTAAAACAAATCTAGCTTTGGAGACTATTTTCTAGCTAAAATATCTCCTGAAATCTTGTAAACAAAGTGTGCAAAAGTCTCTACTTCGTTCAGACCAGTTTGATTTTAAAGGGAACCAGAAATGGGCTTCATCAATGCTTCCAACGGATAGAAGGCAGCTGAAGAGTCAACTAGCCGTTGGGGCTGTCGGACGTCCGACGATCAAATCATCGTCCGAACCAATCGTCCGATGGCATCCAAGTTGACGTTCGGACGTCCGATGCGTCTTGATCGTCCGACACCGCAGCGTCCGATCGTTGGCAGAGAGTTGGCAAGTTAGCTTGGAATTTTTCGGACGTCCGATGCGGTTGATGAGCGTCCGATGGCAAGCGTCCGATCCTTCCGGACGTCCGATGCTTCCTCACGAGCGTCCGACAGAGCTTCCTTCTTGATGCTCTTTATCCTTTCGGACGTCCGACAGATTCCTTTCGGCCGTCCGACGTGAGTATCCTGTTTTTGCTTCTTCTTTTGGTTGAAATGCATTTCATGACCTATTCATACCTGATTCTTTGATATGTAAAGACACTTATAATCGAAGAAGGTTAGATACATTTCAAAATACTTTGTGATCATCAAAACCAAGAATAACATTCTCCCCCTTTTTGATGATGACAAAACAAAAGTTTGAAATGAAATTTGATGATTGCAATGAAAGCTCCCCCTTTCAAAATAGACAAGAACTCCCCCTGCCATAGTGAATCAAAGAACTTTTGAAAACCTCCCCCTCACTAGACTGCCCAACCGAGTTTAGACAATCATCCAAAATCATGACAATTAAGTAACACACAACCAACATATCACCAATTAATCCATCAGCAAAATCCAAATTTAATTAAACCATTAATCAATTCATCATATCCAACATTATCAATCATCAATCAGATCTCTCCCCCTTTTTGTCATCACAAAAGAGCAAACCAAAAACATCCATCTTATACACAAATATATCTTATCCAAAATGTAAACCAAAAACAATTCATTCCATTCACATAAACAGAATAAACAAACATCACCAGTACTTAAACATCACCAATAACTTCCATCAAGATACTTAGAAACATCACAGAACTTAAACATAAACAAGAATATCCATTATATTACACCTCAGTACTTAGATCATCCATCAACACACACCAAAAGAAACTGAGAATATCCATAACATAACATATTCTAAAAGAGACAAACAAAATGCAAATGTCCTAAATGATGATCTACGTGGATCCAGGTGTCCTCCGAGAAAGCTGATATTGGTCGAGATCCTCCTCTTCAGTGTCTTCATTATCTTCAGCAGCTTCTACAATTGGTGCCTTGCCTTTGTCTGATGTGGAAGGGCCATGAGGAGTCACAGGAGTTGCTGGATTCGGATCTGGAACTGATGAACCTGGATCAGTGGTTCGAGGTTCTTTGTCATGTGAGACTTCCTCAACCACAGGTGGAGGAAAAAGAAGATTCTTTTTGTCAAGAAAGGCAGTTTGTTGCTCAGAAGACATGGTGAGCATGAGACCATGTTCTAGAAGAAGAACATGCTGTTTGAGTTCTTGAAGAAGCTCAATTACTTCATTACTGGAAGAGGAAGATGCTTTAGTGGCAGACTTCCTAGGGTGAATGGGAGTGAGTGAAATGGGTGAAGGATCATGTGCAGTCTTAGACCTAAGTTCACTAGAAGATGCACCCTTATAAGCCCACAGATTATCTTTGAAGACAAGATTTTTCCTTTCAAAATACCCTTTTGTAAAGGCATAAGAAGATGCTTCTTTAGGACAAACACCTAGAATAGGGACTTTGTTAAACTCAAAAATCTTTTGAAGAAACTTTCCATAAGATAATTTTCTGCGAGAATCAGTGGCATATCGAAGTAAGAACTTGCACATGACAAAACCAAAATCAATACGAATTTTTTCTTGAAAACAATAAAAGAGGTACAACTCCATTTTGTTTGCATCAGTTCTGTGGCCATCAGTAGGCACAAGCAGGTTTGAAATGATAGAAAAAGCAATTAAATTCACAGGGGCCAGATCATTCAATTTAGCATCAGCAGGTGAGGAAAAACTTCTTTTGAAATAGGTTAACATTTTTGTCCCATCAAAATGATTTGCAGCAGTAGGAAGCTCTTCATAAGAAAAGAAATTAGCAATCTTATCTTTGCATAAACGTTCAATGGTAGTATTTAAAATGGAGTTCACGATTTCAGAATCAATGATTAAGTCTACCCCATTAACCCTGGAAAATATTTCAGTTGGGTCAGAACCTTTCCTTAGATTGGCAAAAAATTGATGCAACATATCAGGATAGTAGACATTTGGCATAGAAATAAGATGTGACCATTTCTGGAAAGCAAATAGACTCAGAATGGATTCTAAACCTATGGAGCGAAATTCAGAGGGGTTTACAGTTCTTTGAGGGATGACACCCTTCTGGGATATCCAGGAGTATTTGTCTTTCGCAGCATCATCAAAGAATGTAGGAGGAGGAACTGATTTAGGAGGCGGTTGAGAGGAGGTCCCCTGTCCAGATTCAGGCTGAGATGTGGGTTGTGGAGTAGGCCGTGACATTTGACCCTTGATAGCTCCCCTTTTGAAGCGTTTGGATGTCCGTTTGACAGTAGGAAGATCCTCATCCTCATCCCTGAGTGGATGCTTGCGTCCGGCAGTAACTTTTCCTCCCCTTAGATTCACCATTGTTCTAAATGTGTGGAATGGAGGATGCAAATGATGCACACAGCAGTAGGGAAGTGAATCGCACAGAAATTTTGGGACAAAAACACCTTGAACGAGATTTGACAGAGCGGTTATGCAAGAGTAGGGTTGTGAGGAAAATTTGGGGATTTGCGAAATGTTACTCAGTTTGGTGAAATGATCAGGAGAAATGAAACGCAAACGATGGGGAAATGTTTTGGTTGAGTCAATTTGGGAATGGTAGTTACAGAATGGTACGAATTTGAGAGTGAGGGAAGAGAGAGTTTTCGTCCGAGAGGAAATAGGATATGAAGAGACTGAAGCAAATAAGGAAGAAAGTTGATTTAAAACAAATGAGCCGTTGCACTGTCGGACGGCCGAACGAAGTTGTGCGTCCGACAGTTGCGTCCGAACAGGCGCAATTCTGGAAAATGGCTGAAGAACATCATCGGACGTCCGTTCATCTTCTTTCGGACGTCCGAAGGCTTTGAGAAATATTAGGATGATTTTTCGATTATTCCTAATTTTGATCTTAGATGAATGAACTGATCTAATGGCAGAGCTTTGGTAAATATATCAGCAAATTGATCTTTAGAACAAACATAATTTACACATATTTCACCTTTTTGAACAAGATCACGAATAAAGTGATGCTTTATATCTATGTGCTTTGTCCTAGAATGATGAATAGGATTTTTGATCAAATTTATAGCACTAGTATTATCACAGAATACAGGCATGCAGTCATACAACAATCCAAAATCATTCAAAGTGTGCTTCATCCACAAAAGTTGAGCACAACATGCACTAGCGGCAATATATTCCGCTTCGGTTGTAGACAAAGATATTGCATTTTGCTTTTTGCTAAACCAAGAGACTAAACAATTTCCAAGAAAATGACAAGTTCCACTCGTACTCTTTCTATCCACATGACAACCTCCAAAATCAGCATCCGAATAACCATATAGAGCAAACTCATTAGATCTAGCATACCAAAGACCATAGTCTAATGTACCTTTCAAATACCTAAAAATTCTTTTTACAGCATTCAAATGTGATTCTTTTGGACAAGATTGAAATCTAGCACACAAGCAAACAGCAAACATAATATCAGGTCTACTTGCGGTTAAATAAAGTAGGCTTCCGATCATACCTCTATAATGCTTTTCATCCACATGATTACCTTCTTCATCTTTGTCAAGCTTTGTAGAAGTGCACATTGGAGTTCCAACTTGTTTTGAGTCCTCCATGTCAAACCTTTTCAGCAATTCCTTGGTATATTTTGCTTGATTTATAAAAATTCCCTCAAGAGCTTGATGTATTTGAAGTCCAAGGAAGAAATTTAATTCTCCCATCATACTCATTTCAAATTCATTTTGCATAGTGGTGGAAAACTCCTTACATAGATACTCATTAGTAGCACCGAAAATAATATCATCAACATATATTTGCACAATAAGAAGGTCTTTCAACACATGCTTAGTAAAAAGTGTGGTGTCCACAACACCCCTTTTGAAACCCTTTTCAATCAAGAACCCACTTAATCTTTCATACCAAGCTCTTGGAGCCTGTTTTAAACCATATAAAGCTTTAGAAAGTTTAAACACATGACTTGGAAATTTTGTATTTTCAAAACCGGGGGGTTGATCCACATACACTTCTTGATCAATAAAACCATTTAAAAAGGCACTTTTAACATCCATTTGAAACAATTTGAAACCTTTGAAGCAAGCAAAAGCAAGAAGCATTCTAATAGATTCTAATCTTGCTACGGGAGCAAATGTTTCATCAAAATCAATTCCTTCTTCTTGTGCATATCCTTTAGCAACTAATCTGGCTTTATTTCTTACAACAACACCTTTATCATCCAACTTATTTCTAAAAATCCACTTTGTGCCAATGATAGGCTGATTTTGAGGTCTATCAACAAGTGTCCAAACTTTATTTCTTTCAAATTGATTAAGTTCCTCTTGCATTGCCAAAATCCAGTTTTCATCCTTTAAAGCATCATTGACATTTTTGGGTTCAAAGAGAGACACTAAAGCAAAATTGTCAATCAATTTTCTAGATGAGGAACGAGTGTTTACCTTCTCGGATGGATCACCAATTATAAGCTCTTTTGGATGATTTTGGCTGAATTTCCAAGCCTTGGGAAGATCTTTGAGTGAATCATCATTTTTGTCTTCATCTTCCTCTTCTTGATCATTATGAACTTCATTTTCCATTTCAGTTGCTGCTGGTTTAGAACTTCCTTCATTTCCAATTGACAGCTTTTCCATTCTTGCTCGAACACCTACATCATCATCCTCACACGGACTTTTGGAATTATCATCATTGGTTTCATCAAATGTTATATGTATAGCTTCTTCAATCACAAGAGTCCTTCTATTAAAAACTCTGTATCCTCTTTTATTTTCACAATACCCCAAAAATATTCCTTCATCAGATTTTTTATCAAACTTACCAAGATGTTCCTTTAGATTCAAAATAAAACATTTACAACCAAATACTTTGAAATAACCAACTGTAGGTTTATTATCAAAAATCAGCTCATAAGGAGTTTTCTTTAAGATAGGTCTCAAGAGAATTCTATTCATCACATAACATGCAGTGTTTACCGCTTCAGCCCAAAGATATTTAGGCAACCTACATTCATTTAACATAGTTCTAGCAGCCTCTTGGAGAGTCCTGTTTTTCCTTTCTACAACACCATTTTGCTGTGGAGTTCTTGCAATAGAAAACTCATGAGTTATGCCATTATGATCACAAAATTCTGGAAATCCACAAAATTTGAATTCAGTTCCATTATCACTTCTAATTCTAACAATTTTTAAACCAAGCAGATTTTGCACTTTAGCAAACAATGAAGTAAAATTCTTGAAGGCATCATCTTTATGAGCAAGAAATATCACCCAAGTGTATCTAGAATAATCATCCACAATCACAAAACAGTATTTCTTACCACCCAAGCTAGAGATTTGAGTAGGGCCAAATAAGTCAAGATGCAAGAGTTCTAAGGGTTTTGAAATAGATACACACTTCTTTGTTTTAAAAGAAACTTTTGTTTGCTTACCAAATTGACATGCATCACATATTTTATCCTTTTCAAAACTGATTTTTGGCAAGCCTCTAACTAGTTCCTTTTTCGAAATTTCCTTTAGTAAGTCCATGTTAAAATGACAAAGTCTTCTATGCCACAACCAAGGATCTTCATTTGAAGCTTTAAGACATTTTAAGCTAGAAGAATCAATTTTATCAAGAACCACAATATAAATGTCGTTGAACCTCTTACCTTTGAACACAACATTGTATTTGGAATCAAGTACAATGCATTCATGCTTTCTAAACAACACATTCAAGTCTTTATCACACAATTGACTAACACTAAGCAAATTATAACCCAAGTTATCAACTAAGAGCACATTATGAACAAAAGTTTCACCATCCTTACCAACATCACCTATTCCAATTGTCTTAGCTTTCACATCATCACCAAATGTTACCTTTCCACTTGATTTTGATTTCAGCTTTATGAACAAGGAGGGATCACCGGTCATGTGCCTTGAGCAGCCGCTATCAATAAACCATTTGGACTTGTTTGATCCTTTTTCCTGAAAAGATAAGGTGTTTGGTACCCATTTTAATTTTTGGGTCCATAATAGTTAGCATTGTATCTAACTAACCACATGCATTTCATCCCTTTGTTCAGATTTCTTTTCACATAGCAATCTCCTTTCAAATGCCCTCTTTGACAACAGAAATCACACATAATGAAAGAGTTCTTAACATGTACTGGTTTGATATATCTCAATCCACCTCTTCTATATGTTGTGAAGCCATGTGCAATTTTGTTGTGAGCAAATGTTCTTTGACCAGCAGAAGGATGAGTAGATGACATGTTTCTTTTGAGAAAATCCTGTTTTCTTGATTTCAAAGTTTCATCCAAGATGTCCATTCTTTTCTTCAAATCACCATGCCTTTCCTTCAGCATTTCACAAATATTAGTCTTTCTGTCAAGCTCGTTTTGAACATCACATCCGGCTCTTACAAGGCATTCATTGTCAGTCTTTAGATGTTTATTTTGTTGAACCAGACTTGTATTTTCTTGAATGAGAAAAGCAATTTTCTGTTTTAACAGCTTGTTTTTATCATAAGATTCCTTCAAGGCATTATGTAGCTTTTCAACAAAAGATTCAAGATCATCATCTTCATCATCATCACTTTCAGATTGTGAGTGAGTGGAAGATACCTCATTATTTCCAATAGCCATGAAGGCCATTTGAGCTGATTCCTCTTCTTCTTCAACTTCCCCTTCGGAGTTGCATTCATTCCAAGTAATCTGAAAGTTGTTGAATCTTGGCTTTCGATCAGCTTTTCCATCTTTCATCTTCTTCATGGGGCATTCATTTGCATAGTGTCCAATCTGTCCACATTCGAAGCATTTGTCCAACTGTTTCTTGTTGAAATCTTGTTTTCCTTTGTACTTTGCGATAGATGGTTGATTCTGGAATTGATTGCTAGGACCTCCCCTTCTAAACTTTCTTTTATTCAAAATCCTTTTGAAGCCTCTGGTGATAAGAGAAAGATCATTATCATCACCATCCGAGTCTTCATCATCCAGGTGAGCTGGATCATCTTCACCTTGAGTAGTCTTTAGAGCAATGTTTCTCTTTGCTCTAGCATCCTCTTCCTCCTGCACTTTAGATTTCAGTTTCAACTCATAAGAGGTTAGTGGAGTTAATGATGGATTCAATAGCACAGAACTTAAATCCTTAGCCTCTTCTATTGCAGTCACTGTATTTTCCCATTCTTTGCCCAAGCATTGAGAGATTTTCTGTTCTTCTCTCCCAAGGTTGTTACTCTTTGCCAACACCTCGAGATCTTGATCAAGTCAGTGAACCTTGCAAACATTTTTTGTCAATATCCTCAAGAGGTTCAATCTTAAAAGATTCATACTTTGTGACCAAGATGGCCTTTCTCTGTTCTCTCACATTGTCACCACCCTCATGGATTTCTCTTAACTTATCCCACATTTCTTTGGCTGATTTACAGCCTTTCACTCTAATTGATTCATTTGAATCTAAGGCACTATAAAGAACATTCATGGCCTTGGCATTCAATGTAAGGTTAGTTCTATCTTGAGCATTCATTTCAGCTCTCATTTTTGGCCGAAGCAACCCTGTATCTGCATCAAGAAAGTTAGCTTCATGCGGTCCTTCACTGACAATAAACCATAGTTCAATATCAATAGATTGTAAAAAGATAATCATCCGTTCTTTCCAGCTAACATAGTTAGAGCCACTGAACATGGGAGGCCTAGTAACAGATTGCCCCTCAACAAACATAGCATGACTGGTTGTCATCTTTACTCCAAGCCGTTAGAGCTTAATCTCAAGGAGACCAAGCTCTGATACCAATTGTTAGTCCCACAGACAACCAAGAGGGGGGGGGTGAATTGGTTTGATTAAAATCTTAACCAAGTTTATGCACTTTTTCGTTAATGAAAATTTACCTTCCTTTTTAGTAATGATCAACCAAGTAGATTAGAAGACAATAGCAATATTGATCGGAGAAGCAAGTATAGATAAGCAATGAAGATTTTATTAAACAGAAATGTAAAATAGAGAAACAAACCAAGTGTCTACCAAGCTTTACCCAAACTTGAAGATCAAACACAAGGAAGAGCAACTTCTCTTTGATGAAAGTCGATCAACTAGATGTACAATGGAGGGAGCACTTCCTCCTTGCCCTAAGCCTCACTTAGTCAAGCCAAGAAGTTTTACAATCACTCAGAAAACCCTCAACAGAGCTACACTAAAGATCCTTTCACTCACAAAAGAAAAACTCAACAGAAATTCACACCACTTTAAAACAAATCTGCTTTGGAGACTATTTTCTAGCTAAAATATCTCACTAGATCTTGTAAACAAAGTGTGCAAAAGTCTCTACTTCGTTCAGACCAGTTTGATTTTAAAGGGAACCAGAAATGGGCTTCATCAATGCTTCCAACGGATAGAAAGCAGCTGAAGAGTCAACTAGCCGTTGGGGCTGTCGGACGTCCGACGATCAAATCATCGTCCGAACCAATCGTCCGATGGCATCCAAGTTGACGTTCGGACGTCCGATGCGTCTTGATCGTCCGACACCGCAGCGTCCGATCGTAGGCAGAGAGTTGGCAAGTTAGCTTGGAATTTTTCGGACGTCCGATGCGGTTGATGAGCGTCCGATGGCAAGCGTCCGATCCTTCCGGACGTCCGATGCTTCCTCACGAGCGTCCGACAGAGCTTCCTTCTTGATGCTCTTTATCCTTTCGGACGTCCGACAGATTCCTTTCGGCCGTCCGACGTGAGTATCCTGTTTTTGCTTCTTCTTTTGGTTGAAATGCATTTCATGACCTATTCATACCTGATTCTTTGATATGTAAAGACACTTATAATCGAAGAAGGTTAGATACATTTCAAAATATTTTGTGATCATCAAAACCAAGAATAACACTAGCTATTTCCGTCCACCGGTCCAAATGCCCTCGTTTCACTTTAAAGTCATTTCTCTACGTTTTATTCATCAATTGTTGGGTTTCTTTGATTTCACCTAATTGTTTGTGCTAGATAGACTGTAATATTCTTTCTCATATACTCTTTGGTTTTCTCGATGACTGAGGTAATATCCGGAAGGATATTTGCACGTTGTTTTGCGTAAATAGGTGAGTGTTCCTTGTTTGCTATATTTTTCTTGACTTCATGACTTGTGTTCTTGTTTGATAATGTGTTAAGTGCTTTCAAGGATTTCCAAAACGAGTTTTCTATGCGAGCGTGTACTTTACCGCGCTCGACCAAAATGAAACGTGAAATTTTCAATGATTTAATGATTGCTACATTAGTTGTGCATGATGTAAGCCTTTTGGCTGAACTGGGCCCTACCCTTCGTTACCGATCGACTCGAACCAGAAGCGGATTCGGTCGGGCGATATGGTGACCCTTGTGACGCCCCGAAAAAAAAGAGTTTGAGAACCCGGAAAATTTTCTAATTTTCTAGGGTTTATTTTATTTAATCGCCCGCCTTTTCTACATTTTCTTGATTAGAAAAATTCCCCAGATAAAGTTTATGAGCAAATATAGTTTTCAAATGATTTTTCTAGTATCGGTTAGTTTTTGAGAAATTAAAAGCGTATTTTGGACGTGGGACCCGCAAGTGCGGTAAATGCATTATATTTTTTACAACTTGTTGGAATTTTGTATTAAGTGATATTATTTTACAAGGTGTTAAGATATTTGTAATTGGAGAGACAAAAAGATAAGTTTTAAACCTGAGGGTGACAAGTGTCACCATAAGATTAAGTCTTGGACTTTGACTTACTATTCAACCTTTTACCATTTACCATAATAACTTCAAAAATTGACCAAAATATCTTCATTTCTAAGCTTCATATGGCCGGCCACCTTCAAGCAATAAGGGAAGAGAAGCTCTCCAATTTCTTTGCTCCAAGCTTGCTTAATCTTCACTTTTAACCGTTTAATTTTAGTTTTACTCCATAAAAACTCTTCTCTTGGTAGGATTAAGGTTCTTGGTGAAGTGATTTGGAAGATTTAAGTGCAAGGTTGCTCCATCTCTTTGGTTACTAAGGTGAGTTGAGAAGGACCCCTCTCCTCCCTCTAATGATGTGTAATTCATGATTGGTGGTTGTATAAGATGCAAATTTATGGATTAAATCTTGATTTTGGTTGAATTGGTGAAGTTTTATAATTATTGGGGAATTTTCTGTTTTCATATGGATATGATTATGGGGTCATGTATGATGATTGGGAAATGATAGTTGAGGAAGCTAGAAGGTGGAAAAAGTGGACAATTGCAATCAATTTCTGTTTTGGAAGAAATTCTGGAAAATTAGGGTTCTTGGTTCTTCATTCTGTCCGAAATTTTAGGTCCTAGATAGAGGCCGAATTGGCCTTATCTCAAAACATGAAAGTTGTAGGTATTGATGTTTTAAAGGTGCCTGTAAAATTTCAGGTCAATTGGAGTAGTTTAGAATGAGATAAGCCGAAATTACTATTGCTGTTCTGGGTTCATCAGGATGTTGGAACTGCGTCTGAAATGGGTTGTTTTGACTGGAATTGCTTTGGATTTGGATGTTGGTGTCTTCTGATGAAATGTATCTGGATGTCTTAGCTACCGCATGCCTTTGGAATCAATGCATTTGGACCTGTATAGACTGAGTTGGACTAATTACAGCATAGTGTGATTTGTAAACCTGCAATTACGGTTCTGGTTTGGTATTTTGCATATTTGACCTAGTTGTGCTAGGATTTGGACTGAGTGGCCTTCTGTAATATTGTAGCCCTGTCTCTTAGCTTCGAAACGGTGGGTCTTGCACCTTCATCCGACCATCGTAGTGCTTTTGGTACCATTACCGCAAAATGACGTCAAAACTGTTTTTCTGGTTTTGAGCTTAACTTTCATTTCCGGACTTTTCCCTAGCTTGACTTGTACTAGTACTACTTGGAGCTTGCGGAATGGCTATTGGATGAACTTGTTGTTGTGTGTGTACCTTTGGGACTGGCTGAGGATAATGAAGCCATGATGGCTGGAAAAGTAAGCAAATTCAGGGGAAGTGCTGTCCGAACTTTGAAAGGACTTGATTGCATTGAGTTTTGTGATCTAAGACTTGGGTTTGAGCAAGGCAATGTTATTTGATGGATGATTTCTGAGCCATTGAGGTGAGTGGACCTCAAACTGTTTCCAAATTTACTTTTGAACCGCTTTCCTGCATTATCTACTTTTGAACTGTTTTCAAAGTTACTTTTGGAACTGTTTTCTTACATATCATGCGTGCTTGCATATTAGTGTCTTGTTATTATTGATTTTGCTTTCAATGATTGTTAAAAACGAGTTTTCTAGGCGAGTGTGTACTTTATCGCACTCGACCTAAAGAAATATGAAATTTTCAAATGATTAATGATTACATGCTACTTGCGCATGAATGTAAGCCTTTTGGGCTGAACTGGCCATTGCCCCTTGTTACCGGTCGTCTCGAGCCAGAAGCGGACTCGTCGGGCGACTAGGAACTTGGGTGAACGTTTCGGTATACTCGAGTATTACCTTGTAGGTTGGTGGAGCCTGGCCAAAAGCCAGGGACGGGGTGAATGAATGCACGAATGAAACTAAAAATGCAATGAAATGACAGGAGAACGAATGTATCCTTTGCACGAATGTTACTATCGCTTTCCATTGTACATGTTTCTTGAATTATTGATACTCCATATTTAATGTTTTGTAAATGTTGGAATTGTTTCTGGACTTATCATTTGATTTGAATTGAACATCATTGAAATGAACTATGGTTAAACCGATTTGATTACTGATTTTACTGGTTACTCGCTGAGCTTCTAGCTCACCCCAAAAATGTTTTTTTCCCCTCCACAGGGCTCAAGGCGAAGGAAGGGCTTGTAGCGTTTATTCATGGATTATCTCATGTATGGATTGAATTTGGATTTCCTTTTGTGTAATCATTCATATTGGGATTGTATTGAACGTTTAGAATTGATTGGATGTGTAATAGTCAAGTTTTGGACTTCCTCCTGTATCATAATTGCGACCAAGGATCAAAGTGGCGCAGTGGAAGCGTGAACGCTTCGCTTTTGATATGTAAATATTGAATATTTGATTTATATTGGAGATTTTATCTTGTATTTGTTTGAGGACTGTAGTGATCGACTGAGTCCCGGCGAGAGTTGGGCAGGCGGCCCGTTGACCCCTCTGGTTCGCCTTAGGGGAAAATGGGGTCGTGACAATTGGTATCAGAGCTTAGGCTTCAGATCTCTGTAGTGTGTCCTAGGCTTGAAGTTTAGGATGCCGGACTGTGGGTTTGAATTGACTCTTGAGAGATTTTTGCGGGATGTCTTGACTTGATTGGTATAAGAGGGAATGTCGAGGACGACATTCTTTTAAGGAGGGGAGATTGTGACGCCCCGAAAAAAAAGAGTTTGAGAACCCGGAAAATTTTCTAATTTTCTAGGGTTTATTTTATTTAATCGCCCGCCTTTTCTACATTTTCTTGATTAGAAAAATTCCCCAGATAAAGTTTATGAGCAAATATAGTTTTCAAATGATTTTTCTAGTATCGGTTAGTTTTTGAGAAATTAAAAGCGTATTTTGGACGTGGGACCCGCAAGTGCGGTAAATGCATTATATTTTTTACAACTTGTTGGAATTTTGTATTAAGTGATATTATTTTACAAGGTGTTAAGATATTTGTAATTGGAGAGACAAAAAGATAAGTTTTAAACCTGAGGGTGACAAGTGTCACCATAAGATTAAGTCTTGGACTTTGACTTACTATTCAACCTTTTACCATTTACCATAATAACTTCAAAAATTGACCAAAATATCTTCATTTCTAAGCTTCATATGGCCGGCCACCTTCAAGCAATAAGGGAAGAGAAGCTCTCCAATTTCTTTGCTCCAAGCTTGCTTAATCTTCACTTTTAACCGTTTAATTTTAGTTTTACTCCATAAAAACTCTTCTCTTGGTAGGATTAAGGTTCTTGGTGAAGTGATTTGGAAGATTTAAGTGCAAGGTTGCTCCATCTCTTTGGTTACTAAGGTGAGTTGAGAAGGACCCCTCTCCTCCCTCTAATGATGTGTAATTCATGATTGGTGGTTGTATAAGATGCAAATTTATGGATTAAATCTTGATTTTGGTTGAATTGGTGAAGTTTTATAATTATTGGGGAATTTTCTGTTTTCATATGGATATGATTATGGGGTCATGTATGATG
The DNA here is from genome assembly GCF_003713205.1 of Coffea eugenioides. Lineage (NCBI taxonomy): Eukaryota > Viridiplantae > Streptophyta > Magnoliopsida > Gentianales > Rubiaceae > Coffea > Coffea eugenioides. The sequence continues at coordinate 26,207,229 of NC_040045.1, read as the reverse complement.
ATTGGGAAATGATAGTTAAGGAAGCTAGAAGGTGGAAAAAGTGGACAATTGCAATCAATTTCTGTTTTGGAGAATTCTGGAAAAATTACGGTTCTTGGTTCTTCATTCTGTCCGAAAATTTACGGTCCTAGATAGAGGCCGAATTGGCCTTCAAATCTCAAACATGAAAGTTGTATGGTATTGAATGTTTAAAGGTGCCTGTAAAATTTCAGGTCAAATTGGAGGTAGTTTAGAAATGAGATAAGCCGAAATTACTATGCTGTTCTGGGTTCATCAGGATGTTTGGAACTGGCGTCTGAAATGGGTTGTTTGACTGGAATTGCTGGATTTGGATGTTTAAGTGTCTTCTGATAAATGTATCTGGATGTCTTAGGCTTACCGATGCCTTTGGAATCAATGCATTTTGGACCTGTATAGACTGTGAGTTTGGACCTATACAGCAATGTCGTGATTGTAAAACCTGCAATTACGGGTTCTGGTTTGGTATTTTGCATAATTTGACCTAGTTGTGCTAGATTTGGGACTGGAGTGGCCTTACTGTAATATGTAGCCCTGTCTCTTAGCTTCGAAACGGTGGGTCTTGCACCTTCATTCCGACATCGTAGTGCTTTTGGACATACCGGTCTGCAAAATGACTCAAAAACTGTTTTTCTGGTTTTGAAGCTTAACTGTTCATTTCCGACTTTTCCTACAGCTGACTTGTACTAGTACTACTTGGAGCTTGCTGAATGGCTATTGGATGAACTTGTTGTTGTGTGTGAACCTTTGGGACTGGCTGAGGATAATGAAGCCATGATGGCTGGAAAAGTAAGCAAATTCAGGGGAAGTGCTGTCCGAACTTTGAAAGGACTTGATTGCATTGAGTTTGTGATCTAAGACTTGGGTTTGAGCAAGGCAATGTTATTTGATGGATGATTTCTGAGCCATTGAGGTGAGTGACCTCAAACTGTTTCCAAATTTACTTTTGAACCGCTTTCCTGCATTATCATCTTTTGAACTGTTTTCAAAGTTACTTTTGGAACTGTTTTCTTACATATCATGCGTGCTTGCATATTAGTGTCTTGTTATTATTCATTTTGCTTTCAATGATTGTTAAAAACAAGTTTTCTAGGCGAGTGCGTACTTTATCGCACTCGACCTAAAGAAATATGAAATTTTCAAATGATAATGATTACATGCTACTTTGCGCATGAAATGTAAAGCTCTTTTGGGGCTGAACTGGCCATTGCCCCTTGTTACCGGTCGTGCCTCGAGCCACAAGCGACTCGGTCGGGGCGACTAGGAACTTGGGTGAACGTTTCGCTATACTCGAGTATTACCTTGTAGGTTTGGTGGGAGCCTTGGCCAAAAGCCAGGGAGGGGTGAATGAAATGCCACGAATAAACTAAAAATCGAATGATAATGAACCAGGAGAACGAATGTCTCCTTTGCACGAATGTTACTATCGCTTTCCATTGTACATGTTTCTTGAATTATTGATACTCCATATTTAATGTTTTGTAAATGTTGGAATTGTTTCTGGACTTATCATTTGATTTGAATTGAACATCATTGAAATGAACTATGGTTAAACCGATTTGATTACTGATTTTACTGGTTACTCGCTGAGCTTCTAGCTCACCCAAAAAATGTTTTATTCCCCTCCACAGGGCTCAAGGCGAAGGAAGGGCTTGTAGCGTTTATTCATGGATTATCTCATGTATGGATTGAATTTGGATTTCCTTTTGTGTAATCATTCATATTGGGATTGTATTGAACGTTTAGAATTGATTGGATGTGTAATAGTCAAGTTTTGGACTTCCTCCTGTATCATAATTGCGACCAAGGATCAGAGTGGCGCAGTGGAAGCGTGGACGCTTCGCTTTTGATATGTAAATATTGAATATTTGATTTATATTGGAGATTTTATCTTGTGTTTGTTTGAGGACTGTAGTGATCGACTGAGTCCCGGCGAGAGCTGGGCAGGCGGCCCGTTGACCCCTCTGGTTCGCCTTAGGGAAAATGGGGTCGTGACAATTGGTATCAGAGCTTAGGCTTCAGATCTCTGTAGTGTGTCCTAGGCTTGAAGTTTAGGATGCCGGACTGTGGGTTTGAATTGACTCTTGAGAGATTTTTGCGGGATGTCTTGACTTGATTGGTACAAGAGGGAATGTCGAGGACGACATTCTTTTAAGGAGGGGAGATTGTGACGCCCCGAAAAAAAAGAGTTTGAGAACCCGGAAAATTTTCTAATTTTCTAGGGTTTATTTTATTTAATCGCCCGCCTTTTCTACATTTTATTGATTAGAAAAATTCCCCAGATAAAGTTTATGAGCAAATATAGTTTTCAAATGATTTTTCTAGTATCGGTTAGTTTTTGAGAAATTAAAAGCGTATTTTGGACGTGGGACCCGCAAGTGCGGTAAATGCATTATATTTTTTACAACTTGTTGGAATTTTGTATTAAGTGATATTATTTTACAAGGTGTTAAGATATTTGTAATTGGAGAGACAAAAAGATAAGTTTTAAACCTGAGGGTGACAAGTGTCACCATAAGATTAAGTCTTGGACTTTGACTTACTATTCAACCTTTTACCATTTACCATAATAACTTCAAAAATTGACCAAAATATCTTCATTTCTAAGCTTCATATGGCCGGCCACCTTCAAGCAATAAGGGAAGAGAAGCTCTCCAATTTCTTTGCTCCAAGCTTGCTTAATCTTCACTTTTAACCGTTTAATTTTAGTTTTACTCCATAAAAACTCTTCTCTTGGTAGGATTAAGGTTCTTGGTGAAGTGATTTGGAAGATTTAAGTGCAAGGTTGCTCCATCTCTTTGGTTACTAAGGTGAGTTGAGAAGGACCCCTCTCCTCCTTCTAATGATGTGTAATTCATGATTGGTGGTTGTATAAGATGCAAATTTATGGATTAAATCTTGATTTTGGTTGAATTGGTGAAGTTTTATAATTATTGGGGAATTTTCTGTTTTCATATGGATATGATTATGGGGTCATGTATGATGATTGGGAAATGATAGTTGAGGAAGCTAGAAGGTGGAAAAAGTGGACAATTGCAATCAATTTCTGTTTTGGAAGAAATTCTGGAAAATTAGGGTTCTTGGTTCTTCATTCTGTCCGAAATTTTAGGTCCTAGATAGAGGCCGAATTGGCCTTATCTCAAAACATGAAAGTTGTAGGTATTGATGTTTTAAAGGTGCCTGTAAAATTTCAGGTCAATTGGAGTAGTTTAGAATGAGATAAGCCGAAATTACTATTGCTGTTCTGGGTTCATCAGGATGTTGGAACTGCGTCTGAAATGGGTTGTTTTGACTGGAATTGCTTTGGATTTGGATGTTGGTGTCTTCTGATGAAATGTATCTGGATGTCTTAGCTACCGCATGCCTTTGGAATCAATGCATTTGGACCTGTATAGACTGAGTTGGACTAATTACAGCATAGTGTGATTTGTAAACCTGCAATTACGGTTCTGGTTTGGTATTTTGCATATTTGACCTAGTTGTGCTAGGATTTGGACTGAGTGGCCTTCTGTAATATTGTAGCCCTGTCTCTTAGCTTCGAAACGGTGGGTCTTGCACCTTCATCCGACCATCGTAGTGCTTTTGGTACCATTACCGCAAAATGACGTCAAAACTGTTTTTCTGGTTTTGAGCTTAACTTTCATTTCCGGACTTTTCCCTAGCTTGACTTGTACTAGTACTACTTGGAGCTTGCGGAATGGCTATTGGATGAACTTGTTGTTGTGTGTGTACCTTTGGGACTGGCTGAGGATAATGAAGCCATGATGGCTGGAAAAGTAAGCAAATTCAGGGGAAGTGCTGTCCGAACTTTGAAAGGACTTGATTGCATTGAGTTTGTGATCTAAGACTTGGGTTTGAGCAAGGCAATGTTATTTGATGGATGATTTCTGAGCCATTGAGGTGAGTGACCTCAAACTGTTTCCAAATTTACTTTTGAACCGCTTTCCTGCATTATCTACTTTTGAACTGTTTTCAAAGTTACTTTTGGAACTGTTTTCTTACATATCATGCGTGCTTGCATATTAGTGTCTTGTTATTATTGATTTTGCTTTCAATGATTGTTAAAAACGAGTTTTCTAGGCGAGTGTGTACTTTATCGCACTCGACCTAAAGAAATATGAAATTTTCAAATGATTAATGATTACATGCTACTTGCGCATGAATGTAAGCCTTTTGGGCTGAACTGGCCATTGCCCCTTGTTACCGGTCGTCTCGAGCCAGAAGCGGACTCGGTCGGGCGACTAGGAACTTGGGTGAACGTTTCGGTATACTCGAGTATTACCTTGTAGGTTGGTGGAGCCTGGCCAAAAGCCAGGGACGGGGTGAATGAATGCACGAATGAAACTAAAAATGCAATGAAATGACAGGAGAACGAATGTATCCTTTGCACGAATGTTACTATCGCTTTCCATTGTACATGTTTCTTGAATTATTGATACTCCATATTTAATGTTTTGTAAATGTTGGAATTGTTTCTGGACTTATCATTTGATTTGAATTGAACATCATTGAAATGAACTATGGTTAAACCGATTTGATTACTGATTTTACTGGTTACTCGCTGAGCTTCTAGCTCACCCCAAAAATGTTTTTTTCCCCTCCACAGGGCTCAAGGCGAAGGAAGGGCTTGTAGCGTTTATTCATGGATTATCTCATGTATGGATTGAATTTGGATTTCCTTTTGTGTAATCATTCATATTGGGATTGTATTGAACGTTTAGAATTGATTGGATGTGTAATAGTCAAGTTTTGGACTTCCTCCTGTATCATAATTGCGACCAAGGATCAGAGTGGCGCAGTGGAAGCGTGGACGCTTCGCTTTTGATATGTAAATATTGAATATTTGATTTATATTGGAGATTTTATCTTGTATTTGTTTGAGGACTGTAGTGATCGACTGAGTCCCGGCGAGAGCTGGGCAGGCGGCCCGTTGACCCCTCTGGTTCGCCTTAGGGGAAAATGGGGTCGTGACAATTGGTATCAGAGCTTAGGCTTCAGATCTCTGTAGTGTGTCCTAGGCTTGAAGTTTAGGATGCCGGACTGTGGGTTTGAATTGACTCTTGAGAGATTTTTGCGGGATGTCTTGACTTGATTGGTATAAGAGGGAATGTCGAGGACGACATTCTTTTAAGGAGGGGAGATTGTGACGCCCCGAAAAAAAAGAGTTTGAGAACCCGGAAAATTTTCTAATTTTCTAGGGTTTATTTTATTTAATCGCCCGCCTTTTCTACATTTTCTTGATTAGAAAAATTCCCCAGATAAAGTTTATGAGCAAATATAGTTTTCAAATGATTTTTCTAGTATCTGTTAGTTTTTGAGAAATTAAAAGCGTATTTTGGACGTGGGACCCGCAAGTGCGGTAAATGCATTATATTTTTTACAACTTGTTGGAATTTTGTATTAAGTGATATTATTTTACAAGGTGTTAAGATATTTGTAATTGGAGAGACAAAAAGATAAGTTTTAAACCTGAGGGTGACAAGTGTCACCATAAGATTAAGTCTTGGACTTTGACTTACTATTCAACCTTTTACCATTTACCATAATAACTTCAAAAATTGACCAAAATATCTTCATTTCTAAGCTTCATATGGCCGGCCACCTTCAAGCAATAAGGGAAGAGAAGCTCTCCAATTTCTTTGCTCCAAGCTTGCTTAATCTTCACTTTTAACCGTTTAATTTTAGTTTTACTCCATAAAAACTCTTCTCTTGGTAGGATTAAGGTTCTTGGTGAAGTGATTTGGAAGATTTAAGTGCAAGGTTGCTCCATCTCTTTGGTTACTAAGGTGAGTTGAGAAGGACCCCTCTCCTCCCTCTAATGATGTGTAATTCATGATTGGTGGTTGTATAAGATGCAAATTTATGGATTAAATCTTGATTTTGGTTGAATTGGTGAAGTTTTATAATTATTGGGGAATTTTCTGTTTTCATATGGATATGATTATGGGGTCATGTATGATGATTGGGAAATGATAGTTGAGGAAGCTAGAAGGTGGAAAAAGTGGACAATTGCAATCAATTTCTGTTTTGGAAGAAATTCTGGAAAATTAGGGTTCTTGGTTCTTCATTCTGTCCGAAATTTTAGGTCCTAGATAGAGGCCGAATTGGCCTTAGCTCAAAACATAAAAGTTGTAGGTATTGATGTTTTAAAGGTGCTGTAAAATTTCAGGTCAATTGGAGTAGTGTAGAATGAGATAAGCCGAAATTACTATTGCTGTTCTGGGTTCATCAGGATGTTGGAACTGCGTCTGAAATGGGTTGTTTTGACTGGAATTGCTTTGGATTTGGATGTTGGTGTCTTCTGATGAAATGTATCTGGATGTCTTAGCTACCGCATGCCTTTGGAATCAATGCATTTGGACCTGTATAGACTGAGTTGGACTAATTACAGCATAGTGTGATTTGTAAACCTGCAATTACGGTTCTGGTTTGGTATTTTGCATATTTGACCTAGTTGTGCTAGGATTTGGACTGAGTGGCCTTCTGTAATATTGTAGCCCTGTCTCTTAGCTTCGAAACGGTGGGTCTTTCACCTTCATCCGACCATCGTAGTGCTTTTGGTACCATTACCGCAAAATGACGTCAAAACTGTTTTTCTGGTTTTGAGCTTAACTTTCATTTCCGGACTTTTCCCTAGCTTGACTTGTACTAGTACTACTTGGAGCTTGCGGAATGGCTATTGGATGAACTTGTTGTTGTGTGTGTACCTTTGGGACTGGCTGAGGATAATGAAGCCATGATGGCTGGAAAAGTAAGCAAATTCAGGGGAAGTGCTGTCCGAACTTTGAAAGGACTTGATTGCATTGAGTTTGTGATCTAAGACTTGGGTTTGAGCAAGGCAATGTTATTTGATGGATGATTTCTGAGCCATTGAGGTGAGTGACCTCAAACTGTTTCCAAATTTACTTTTGAACCGCTTTCCTGCATTATCTACTTTTGAACTGTTTTCAAAGTTACTTTTGGAACTGTTTTCTTACATATCATGCGTGCTTGCATATTAGTGTCTTGTTATTATTGATTTTGCTTTCAATGATTGTTAAAAACGAGTTTTCTAGGCGAGTGTGTACTTTATCGCACTCGACCTAAAGAAATATGAAATTTTCAACGATTAATGATTACATGCTACTTGCGCATGAATGTAAGCCTTTTGGGCTGAACTGGCCATTGCCCCTTGTTACCGGTCGTCTCGAGCCAGAAGCGGACTCGGTCGGGCGACTAGGAACTTGGGTGAACGTTTCGGTATACTCGAGTATTACCTTGTAGGTTGGTGGAGCCTGGCCAAAAGCCAGGGACGGGGTGAATGAATGCACGAATGAAACTAAAAATGCAATGAAATGACAGGAGAACGAATGTATCCTTTGCACGAATGTTACTATCGCTTTCCATTGTACATGTTTCTTGAATTATTGATACTCCATATTTAATGTTTTGTAAATGTTGGAATTGTTTCTGGACTTATCATTTGATTTGAATTGAACATCATTGAAATGAACTATGGTTAAACCGATTTGATTACTGATTTTACTGGTTACTCGCTGAGCTTCTAGCTCACCCAAAAAATGTTTTATTCCCCTCCACAGGGCTCAAGGCGAAGGAAGGGCTTGTAGCGTTTATTCATGGATTATCTCATGTATGGATTGAATTTGGATTTCCTTTTGTGTAATCATTCATATTGGGATTGTATTGAACGTTTAGAATTGATTGGATGTGTAATAGTCAAGTTTTGGACTTCCTCCTGTATCATAATTGCGACCAAGGATCAGAGTGGCGCAGTGGAAGCGTGGACGCTTCGCTTTTGATATGTAAATATTGAATATTTGATTTATATTGGAGATTTTATCTTGTATTTGTTTGAGGACTGTAGTGATCGACTGAGTCCCGGCGAGAGCTGGGCAGGCGGCCCGTTGACCCCTCTGGTTCGCCTTAGGGGAAAATGGGGTCGTGACAATTGGTATCAGAGCTTAGGCTTCAGATCTCTGTAGTGTGTCCTAGGCTTGAAGTTTAGGATGCCGGACTGTGGGTTTGAATTGACTCTTGAGAGATTTTTGCGGGATGTCTTGACTTGATTGGTTACAAGAGGGAATGTCGAGGACGACATTCTTTTAAGGAGGGGAGATTGTGACGCCCCGAAAAAAAAGAGTTTGAGAACCCGGAAATTTTCTAATTTTCTAGGGTTTATTTTATTTAATCGCCCGCCTTTTCTACATTTTCTTGATTAGAAAAATTCCCCAGATAAAGTTTATGAGCAAAATATAGTTTTCAAATGATTTTTCTAGTATCGGTTAGTTTTTGAGAAATTAAAAGCGTATTTTGGACGTGGGACCCGCAAGTGCGGTAAATGCATTATATTTTTTACAACTTGTTGGAATTTTGTATTAAGTGATATTATTTTACAAGGTGTTAAGATATTTGTATTGGAGAGACAAAAAGATAAAAAAGGGTGACAAGTGTCACCATAAGATTAAGTCTTGGACTTTGACTTACTATTCAACCTTTTACCATTTACCATAATAACTTCAAAAATTGACCAAAATATCTTCATTTCTAAGCTTCATATGGCCGGCCACCTTCAAGCAATAAGGGAAGAGAAGCTCTCCAATTTCTTTGCTCCAAGCTTGCTTAATCTTAACTTTTAACCGTTTAATTTTAGTTTTACTCCATAAAAACTCTTCTCTTGGTAGGATTAAGGTTCTTGGTGAAGTGATTTGGAAGATTTAAGTGCAAGGTTGCTCCATCTCTTTGGTTACTAAGGTGAGTTGAGAAGGACCCCTCTCCTCCCTCTAATGATGTGTAATTCATGATTGGTGGTTGTATAAGATGCAAATTTATGGATTGAATCTTGATTTTGGTTGAACTCTCGGTGGAAGTTTTATAAATTATTGGGGACATTTTCTGGTTTTCATATGGATATGATTAATGGGTCATATGTATGATGATTGGGACATGATAGTTGAAGAGCTAGAAGGATGAGAAATGGACATTGCAATCATATTCTGTTTTTTGGAAGAAATTCTGGAAAATTAGGGTCTTGTTCTTCATTCTGTCCGAAATTTTAGGTCCTAATAGAGGCCGAATTGCCTTAGCCTCACAAAACATGAAAGTTGTAGGTATTGACTTGTTTTAAAGGTGCCTGTAAAGAATTTCAGGACAATTTGGAGTAGTTTAGAAGTGAGAATAAGCCGAAATTACTATTGACTGTTCTGGTTGCAATAGGATTTGGAACTGCGACGAAATGGGTTGTTTTGATGGAAATTGCTTTAGATTTGATGTTGGTGTCTTCTGATGAACCTATATGGATGTAATTAGCTACGCATGCCTTTGGATCAATGCATTTGGACCTGTATAGACTGAGTTGGACTAATTACAGCATAGTGTGAATTTGTAAACCTGCAATTACGGTTCTGGTTTGGTATTCTTGCATACTTTGACCTAGTTGTGCTAGGATTTGGACTGAGTGGCCTTCTGTAATTTGTAGCCCTGTCTCTTAGCTTCGAAACGGTGGGTCTTGCACCTTCATCCGACCATCGTAGTGCTTTTGGTACCATTACCGGAAAATGACGTCAAAACTGTTTTTCTGGTTTGAGCTTAACTTTCATTTCCAAACTTTTCCCTAGCTTGACTTGTACTAGTACTACTTGGAGCTTGCTGAATGGCTATTGGATGAACTTGTTGTTGTGTGTGAACCTTTGGGACTGGCTGAGGATAATGAAGCCATGATGGCTGGAAAAGTAAGCAAATTCAGGGGAAGTGCTGTCCGAACTTTGAAAGGACTTGATTGCATTGAGTTTGTGATCTAAGACTTGGGTTTGAGCAAGGCAATGTTATTTGATGGATGATTTCTGAGCCATTGAGGTGAGTGACCTCAAACTGTTTCCAAATTTACTTTTGAACCGCTTTCCTGCATTATCTACTTTTGAACTGTTTTAAAAGTTACTTTTGGAACTGTTTTCTTACATATCATGCGTGCTTGCATATTAGTGTCTTGTTATTATTGATTTTGCTTTCAATGATTGTTAAAAACGAGTTTTTTAGGCGAGTGTGTACTTTATCGCACTCGACCTAAAGAAATATGAAATTTTCAATGATTAATGATTACATGCTACTTGCGCATGAATGTAAGCCTTTTGGGCTGAACTGGCCATTGCCCCTTGTTACCGGTCGTCTCGAGCCAGAAGCGGACTCGGTCGGGCGACTAGAAACTTGGGTGAACGTTTCGGTATACTCGAGTATTACCTTGTAGGTTGGTGGAGCCTGGCCAAAAGCCAGGGACGGGGTGAATGAATGCACGAATGAAACTAAAAATGCAATGAAATGACAGGAGAACGAATGTATCCTTTGCACGAATGTTACTATCGCTTTCCATTGTACATGTTTCTTGAATTATTGATACTCCATATTTAATGTTTTGTAAATGTTGGAATTGTTTCTGGACTTATCATTTGATTTGAATTGAACATCATTGAAATGAACTATGGTTAAACCGATTTGATTACTGATTTTACTGGTTACTCGCTGAGCTTCTAGCTCACCCCAAAAATGTTTTATTCCCCTCCACAGGGCTCAAGGCGAAGGAAGGGCTTGTAGCGTTTATTCATGGATTATCTCATTTATGGATTGAATTTGGATTTCCTTTTGTGTAATCATTCATATTGGGATTGTATTGAACGTTTAGAATTGATTGGATGTGTAATAGTCAAGTTTTGGACTTCCTCCTGTATCATAATTGCGACCAAGGATCAGAGTGGCGCTGTGGAAGCGTGGACGCTTCGCTTTTGATATGTAAATATTGAATATTTGATTTATATTGGAGATTTTATCTTGTATTTGTTTGAGGACTGTAGTGATCGACTGAGTCCCGGCGAGAGCTGGGCAGGCGGCCCGTTGACCCCTCTGGTTCGCCTTAGGGGAAAATGGGGTCGTGACAATTGGTATCAGAGCTTAGGCTTCAGATCTCTGTAGTGTGTCCTAGGTTTGAAGTTTAGGATGCCGGACTGTGGGTTTGAATTGACTCTTGAGAGATTTTTGCGGGATGTCTTGACTTGATTGGTACAAGAGGGAATGTCGAGGACGACATTCTTTTAAGGAGGGGAGATTGTGACGCCCCGAAAAAAAAGAGTTTGAGAACCCGGAAAATTTTCTAATTTTCTAGGGTTTATTTTATTTAATCGCCCGCCTTTTCTACATTTTCTTGATTAGAAAAATTCCCCAGATAATGTTTATGAGCAAATATAGTTTTCAAATGATTTTTGTAGTATCGGTTAGTTTTTGAGAAATTAAAAGCGTATTTTGGACGTGGGACCCGCAAGTGCGGTAAATGCATTATATTTTTTACAACTTGTTGGAATTTTGTATTAAGTGATATTATTTTACAAGGTGTTAAGATATTTGTAATTGGAGAGACAAAAAGATAAGTTTTAAACCTGAGGGTGACAAGTGTCACCACAAGATTAAGTCTTGGACTTTGACTTACTATTCAACCTTTTACCATTTACCATAATAACTTCAAAAATTGACCAAAATATCTTCATTTCTAAGCTTCATATGGCCGGCCACCTTCAAGCAATAAGGGAAGAGAAGCTCTCCAATTTCTTTGCTCCAAGCTTGCTTAATCTTCACTTTTAACCGTTTAATTTTAGTTTTACTCCATAAAAACTCTTCTCTTGGTAGGATTAAGGTTCTTGGTGAAGTGATTTGGAAGATTTAAGTGCAAGGTTGCTCCATCTCTTTGGTTACTAAGGTGAGTTGAGAAGGACCCCTCTCCTCCCTCTAATGATGTGTAATTCATGATTGGTGGTTGTATAAGATGCAAATTTATGGATTAAATCTTGATTTTGGTTGAATTGGTGAAGTTTTATAATTATTGGGGAATTTTCTGTTTTCATATGGATATGATTATGGGGTCATGTATGATGATTGGGAAATGATAGTTGAGGAAGCTAGAAGGTGGAAAAAGTGGACAATTGCAATCAATTTCTGTTTTGGAAGAAATTCTTGAAAATTAGGGTTCTTGGTTCTTCATTTTGTCCGAAATTTTAGGTCCTAGATAGAGGCCGAATTGGCCTTAGCTCAAAACATGAAAGTTGTAGGTATTGATGTTTTAAAGGTGCCTGTAAAATTTCAGGTCAATTGGAGTAGTTTAGAATGAGATAAGCCGAAATTACTATTGCTGTTCTGGGTTCATCAGGATGTTGGAACTGCGTCTGAAATGGGTTGTTTTGACTGGAATTGCTTTGGATTTGGATGTTGGTGTCTTCTGATGAAATGTATCTGGATGTCTTAGCTACCGTATGCCTTTGGAATCAATGCATTTGGACCTGTATTGACTGAGTTGGACTAATTACAGCATAGTGTGATTTGTAAACCTGCAATTACGGTTCTGGTTTGGTATTTTGCATATTTGACCTAGTTGTGCTAGGATTTGGACTGAGTGGCCTTCTGTAATATTGTAGCCCTGTCTCTTAGCTTCGAAACGGTGGGTCTTGCACCTTCATCTGACCATCGTAGTGCTTTTGGTACCATTACCGCAAAATGACGTCAAAACTGTTTTTCTGGTTTTGAGCTTAACTTTCATTTTCGGACTTTTCCCTAGCTTGACTTGTACTAGTACTACATGGAGCTTGCGGAATGGCTATTGGATGAACTTGTTGTTGTGTGTGTACCTTTGGGACTGGCTGAGGATAATGAAGCCATGATGGCTGAAAAAGTAAGCAAATTCAGGGGAAGTGCTGTCCGAACTTTGAAAGGACTTGATTGCATTGAGTTTGTGATCTAAGACTTGGGTTTGAGCAAGGCAATGTTATTTGATGGATGATTTCTGAGCCATTGAGGTGAGTGACCTCAAACTGTTTCCAAATTTACTTTTGAACCGCTTTCCTGCATTATCATCTTTTGAACTGTTTTCAAAGTTACTTTTGGAACTGTTTTCTTACATATCATGCGTGCTTGCATATTAGTGTCTTGTTATTATTGATTTTGCTTTCAATGATTGTTAAAAATGAGTTTTCTAGGCGAGTGTGTACTTTATCGCACTCGACCTAAAGAAATATGAAATTTTCAATGATTAATGATTACATGCTACTTGCGCATGAATGTAAGCCTTTTGGGCTGAACTGGCCATTGCCCCTTGTTACCGGTCGTCTCGAGCCAGAAGCGGACTCGGTCGGGCGACTAGAAACTTG